>NW_012101920.1:1966302-1975741 GCF_000951045.1 Mandrillus leucophaeus
TGTGACAGCCCTCAAATCACATTACATTTGTAACCTCCTTTATGTCTCATGAGTCTATTCTTAAGCTTAGCTTGAATTTCTTCTTATTTTATTTATTTATTATTATGTTTTTGTTGGCCCATTCTCTCCAAAGGGGGAAAAAAGGAAAAAATAAATAAATTTCAGTTTGGGATCCCTTTAATGTCTTAACTAAGCCTGTTACAATGAGATATTGTATTAAGTTGGTCCTGTCTTAAAAAAGAAACACCTTCTCTGTTGAAAGCGCTTGCTGCCAGGGGACTCATTGCTACCAGAGCAGTCAACTTTGATTTGTGTATCAATAATGTCGTGTCAGTAGCCAGAGGGTATGGCAACAGGGCGTTCCGGATGCTTTTATTGGTGCTTTTGCTGGAGGATTATCTCAAATTAACTTTAGTCTCTTGGAAGACACTGAACAGTAGTATGCTATTTCCCATTTGTAAACAAAATGGTGAATAATTATGGGAGAAACCAAGACAGGATGATTTCTAGGAAATGTCATGTCTGCAGATCTTAATTTCTTCCAAGCACTGTTGCCCTGTTCTTCCTTTCCTGTTGCTAATATCCTCCCAGGAACAATACTGAATAGTACCTGCTTACAGGGCAATTGGTGACTTCACAGCCACTGAACAAAATAACTGGAGACTCTTCTGCTGTCACTGTAATCACAAGAAGAGATTGGAAGACTGGGGAAACTGCTGAGGGCTAAATAGAAAGGGACTTTTAAATGGTATTACAAAATTTTTAAAAATGTTTTATATGTGATGGTAAAAGTCATAGTCTTTGTATAAATTCCAGAAAATACTACAAAGCAAAAGGATAAAAATCAAAATGACCTGTTATTCTATCACCCAAGATAAACCGCTGCTTATCATTTTGGTATATCTACTTTGAATTCTCTCTCTCTGTCTCTCTCTCTGTATTTTACAGAAACGAGATATTATATTATTACTTAATGATATAGAACAGACATTGGCAAGCCTTTTCTGTAAAGCATTAGATAGAGCAGATTTTCAGCTTTGCTGGCCACAAGGTCCCTCTTGCAACCACTCAACTCTGCAGCTGTAGGACAAAACCAGCCAAAGACAATAAGAAATGAACGGGTGTAGCTGTGTTCCAACAAAACTACAAAACTAAGTGAAGGGCCGGGTTTGTCCCATAGCCATAGTTTGCTGTCTCCTGATATAGGATGTTATTTTTTTACATGTCATTAATATTTTCCAACACCATTTTTAAAGATACCATGCATGGTATGACATTGCATTGATGCACCATAATTTGTTAGCTACTTCATGATTGTTGAACTTTAAAGCTATTTCATTTTCATTATTATAAAAAAACACAAAAATGAATATCCTTGTGGCTATATTTTATAACATATTGATGATTTTTTAGTATAAGTTAATTAAAATATCATTGACAATTCTAAGGTATGTACAAAGCCCTCATCAATTTCAATTTTTATTAGTGGTATGTAGTTGTAGCATGCTCCTCATATTTGGGCAATTCTTTCTTGGTGGTTTCCTAGTGCTGATGATAAACGACACTTTGAGTGTTATTAGGGACCCTTATGTTAATCTGAGTAATGATTGTCGTAGAAGGACAGCATAGTGTTTCATATTTCTTTTGGGGTCATGAGTACTTTGAGAATCTGAGGAAAACAAAGACTATTCTCTGAAAGAAAATGCACATACCAAAGAATTCTACATATAATTTTAGGGAGTTCAAAGAGTTCTAAGCTTTCTTAAGTAAATACTTAAAAGTGGAATTGCTAGATCACATGCTAAGTATATATTTAACTTTATAAGAAATTGCCAAAAAGTTCTTCAAAGTTGCATCATTTTAAGCTCCTAGCATTAAAGTTTGAAGTTCAAGTTATTCTACATTCTCATCAGCCCTTGGTGCTGTCAGTCACTTTAATTGTAGCCATTCTAGTGGTGATGCAGTAGTATATAATTCTGTATTTTATTTGCATATAAGTCTACGATCCATCGCAAGTTAATTTTGTCTGTGGTGTGAAGTAGGGATCAAAATTTATCATATATTCCATATGACTATCAAGTTGTTTCAGCACAAACGTTTAAAAACACTATTGTTTTCCCCACTGAATTATCTTGGCACTTTTGTCAAAAATGAATTGGCCATGTATGAGTGGGCCTATTTCTGGACTTTCTTATTTATTCCATTGATCTGTATTTATACTTTATGTTAATGCCACACTGTTTTAATTATAATAGACTCGCAGTAAGTCTTGAAAGCAGATAGCGTAAGACACCCAAGTTTGTTTTTTGTTTTCAAGATTGTTTGGGCTATCTAGATCCTTTGCATTTCCATACAAATTATAAATCAGCTTGTTAATTTCCACAAAAGACTGATGGGATGTATAATGGATTTGCATTGTAGAATTGATACCTTAACATTAAGTCTTCTAATCTATAGTCATGTATATCTTTCAATTTACTTACATCTCTTTTACTATCTCTCTTCAGCATTTTGATTTGCAATGTACAGTTCCTGGACATATTATATTAAATTTATTCTTACATTTATCATGAGTTTTGGTGCTATTGTAAATCATACTTTTAAATATAATTTGCCAATTGTTTGTTGGTAGTATGTTAAAATGCAATTGATTTTTTATATTTTGTTGCCTCAAAAACTAAATTTATTAGTTTTTGAAGCTTTTTACAGAGTTCTCAGAATTTTTTATGTTCATGATAATACCATCCACAAATAAAGACAGTTGAAAATGTTTTCTTTCTAGTCTGTATGGCTTTTATTACTTTTCCTTGACTTATTGCACTGTCTAGAACCCCAGGGCAATGTGAATATAAATGGTGAGATAAAACATCATTGATCTATCCTTGATCTTAAAAGAAGACTATTCAGTTCTTCACCATTAAGCATGAATAGTGGAAGTTTTAGATGTTTCTTAGGTCCTCTTTTCAGGTTGAGAAAGTTTCTTCTATTTCAATTCTGTTGAGAGTTTTTATCATGATAGAATAATTATTGATTTTAGTCAAATGCTTTTTCTGCCTCCGTTTGGCTGATAGTATATTTTTCCTTTATTCTTTTATATGGCAAATTACACTGATTTATTTTCAAATGAAAAACCCAACATTGCATTTCTAAAATTAAAACCTACTTGGTCATGATATTTTTATATATGATGATGGATTCCATTTTAAAATAATTTATCATTTTTATATATAATGATGAATTCCATTTTAAAATATTATTAAGAATTTTTATATTTATATTAATGAGATATTAATCTGTGGAGTTATTCTCTTTTCTTACATCGTAGTCTTCTCTTGGCATGATAGTATTGATATTCTCAAAAAATGGATTGGCATGTGTTCTCTCTATTTTCTAACTGTGTCTACTGGTAGTATTTATTTCCTAAATATTGTATAGAATTTATGAGTGAAATAATCTGGGCCTGAAGTTCTCTTTATAAAGTCCTAAATTACAAATTCAAGTTCTTCGATAACCAGGGTTATTCAGGTTTTTCTCTTTTTTTTTTTTTTTTTTTTGTGCCTCTTTAGGTAATTTGTGTCTTTCAAGGAATTTGTCCACTCACTCTAAATTGTCAAATTGATTGTCACAATGTCATTCATCATAGTCACTTATTATCAATTTAATGTCTGAAGGATCTGTAGGAATTCCTTTCTTCAAAATCCTAATACTGGTAATTCAGTTCTGCTCTCTGTTTTTCCTGATAAATCTAGCAACAGATTTCAAGTTTTTTAATCTTTTCACAGAAACGGAGAACTATTGAAGTCTCCAACACTAGTTGTGGATTTGTTTTTCCTGTATTTTGCAACTCTGCTTATTAGGTGCATACATATTTAGAATTGTCTTGCCTTCTTAATGAACTAAACATTCTATCATTAAAAATGGCCTTTCATTATCCTTGAAGTCTACTTCAGATGACATTAATGAACTCACTCCAATTTTCTTATTACCATTTGCATGGCAGACCTTTATTTATCCTTTCTTTTAACTTATCTGAATCTGTAGATTTTAAGAGCGAGTCCTGTAGATAGATACAGAGAGTTTTACTTTTTATCTCTAATGTTGTATTAGGGTGTTTAGACCATTAACATTTAATAAAATTATTGATCTGAGTTTAAGTCTACCATCTTGTTCTTTATATTTCTATTGGCCCCACCTTTCTTCCCTTCATTTTTTCTCTTTTCCTACCTCTTTTGGATTAATTGGATTTTTAAACTATTTTTTGTATCCTCTATTGGCTTATTATCTATACTTGTTTTCCTTTTAGTGGTATTTCTAGGTTTATAATATGTACCTTTAAATTATCACAAGCTTCAAATAATAGTATACTACTTGACATGAAATAAGAATCTTAAAATAGTATATACTTCCATTTCTTCCATTCTGTCTTCTGTACTAATGTTGTTACACACTTAACTTTCACATTTGTAACAAACTCAAAACACATGCTATTATTTGCTTTAAAGTCAGTTATTTTGTAATTGAAACTATACAAAAGAAATGTTTTAAATGAGAAAAATGCCTTTTGTATTTACCTACCTGTCTCTCAATTTTGGCACTGGAGATTCAATTTCATCTGGTATTATTTCCTATCAGCCTGAAAAAGTTTCTTTAGGAAAAAAATAAACAAAAATTTCTTGTGGTGAGGGTCTGCTGGGGACAAATACTCTCAGGTTGAATTGGAATGAAGTGTCTTTTTTCTCTTTATTTTTGAAGAATATTTTCACTGGTTATAGAATTCTAGGTTAACTTTTTCTTTTTTTCTTTCACCAGTAAATGGGGTTGCTTCAGTGTTTTGTGGCTTGTATTTATGATGAGAAAGCAGAAGTGTGCTCATCTTTGCTGTGTTTATTTTGTGTGTCTTTTTTCCCCCTCTATATACTGCTAAGATTTTCTTTTTATTATTGATTTTTAGCAATCTGATTATGGTATAACCTTGTGTGGCTTTACTTATGCTTATCTTGCTCTGGGTTTATTGGGATATTTAAATGTCAGGATTCATAATTTCCAGTAATTTTGGAAACTTTTTTGCAATTATTTTTCGCAAATATATTTTCTTTTCTCTTCTTTCATTTTCTGGGACCCCAAAAACGCATAAATTAGACCACTTGCTATTGTCCCACATGTCACTGAGAATCTCATCTTTTGTTGTGGGAGTTCTCTGTGATTTAATTTAGATATTTTCTATAGATATGTCTCCAAATTCAACACACTTTTCTTCTTCAGCATCTAATCTTTTGTTTATGTGTAATATATACATAGCATATATTTAATTTTAAGTATTGAATTACATATATTTAATTTCAAGTATTATATTTCTAGCCATCAAAATTCCACTTGGTTTTACACTTTTAATATATTTAATTTCTTTTCTCATACATGTTTTTAAAATGCTCGAGTATAATTATAATAGCTTTTTTAGAGTCCTTGTCTACAAATTACATCACCTTGGTTATTTCTGAGATTCCATATTATTCTGGCTTTTTTTGTTTCCCAAGTGACTTTTACTTGATGCTGAACATTACTTTACGTTGTTGAGTGACTATATTTTGTGGTCTTCCTTTAAAGAGTGTTTGGAAGTTGGTTAAGTTACTTGCATACCAGTTCAATTCTTTGGAGGCTTGTTTTTAAGTTTATCGGATTGGTCTAAATCAGTGCTTCTCAACTAATGCTAATTTTTCACTCCTCTCCCCATAGGACATTTGGCAATATATGGAGGCCCTTTTGGTTGTCACAGCTACATGGAGGGTACTACCACATCCAGTTGGTAGAAGTCAGGAATGCTCGTAAACAACGCACATAACAGCTACACACACACAAGAATTACCCAGCCCAAAATGGATTGGTTGGCCTTGATTACCTTCTACCTTCAGGCTAGTTTAGCCCTACTGCTATTGTAACACACTTTGGGGGGTCATTGTGCAGACCCTGTGTATTCAACTCAATCTCACCTGGAACTCAAATGTCTCCCAACACTGAACTCTGACTTACTTATTCTCTATTTGGTAATCATTCTTTGTTCATCCTTGTGTAGTTTCAGTCAGTGCACAGCTAACTTAATATTAGTTCAAGTCTCAAGAAGGTGCTCTGCATATTTTTGGAGCTTTCTTCTTTTAGGATTCTGCCCCACAAATGCCATCCATTCTTTCTCCCCAAAATATGATGCCTTTTTCCTCAATTCAGCAAGACCATTATAATCTGCTTGGGTTGACCCTCCTAAACTGTAGTCGGGAACGTGGTGAGCAGAAGTCCAGAGTGATCATGTGGCTCATCTTGATTATTTTTTTTTTCTCTCAAAGATCACAGCCCTGTGCTACACATCATGTAATGTCTGAAAATAATTGCTTCCTATGTTTTGTTCAGTTTTCCAGTTGTTCATGAAAGGAGACTAATTGGATAGTGGAAATTTGAGGTGCATGTTTTGAGAAAACTGAAGAGATTGGCCAGTTTTCTCATTTTTGTACAGTCAGATTGGAGTTGGCCTGAAATAACTTTTTAAAAATTAATGTTTTAACATTAATAAATACTTTCATTGTAGCATCTGGCAATAGAGCAATAAGGGCTGAAATTGAAAAAGTGCTGTTGACACTGTTATTACAGAGAAGCAAATACTTTTTATTCCTTTGATCCTTAGAGCACCTTTTATTTATTTATTTATTTATTTATTTATTTGAGATGGAGTCTCCCTCTATCACGCAGGCTTGAGTGCAGTGGCGCAATCTTGGCTCACTGCAACCTCTGCCTCCCAGGTTCAAGCAATTCTCTTGCCTCAGTCTCTTGAGTAGCTCGGACTACAGGCATGCACCATCACACCAAAGTACTTTCCACACTCTCTCTTTTAAAGTCTTCTCTGCTTAGTAGGGAGGGGCAGACTACATTGATTCACTGCTTCTCACATTTACTCAACAAATTGATTCAACAAATATTGATTGACTACCTACTGTGTCTGGGCACTATTCTGTATAATGGGCGTTAAAAAAAAGACACTGTTACAAACAAGCAAGAGGAGAAGACGAGAACGAGCCATGCAGTAATCAATTAGCATTGTAGACATCAATATAAACTCATGTTTAGCTTGATATAGTTGGTTACACTATAGGAGTGGTTACAAATAGATGGTTACACATAGAAATATTTATAGATACGTGTATATAAACACATTAGTATACACACATACATTTTCTTGCTCTGTCAACTACAGAACCTAACTGAAATAACATTCAGTAACAATGAGCACACCTAGAACCTAGATCTTGGTTTCTAAATGCCATTTTCTAGTACAAGGAACCAAGACTCTGTGGAGAAATGTTTCATTCTAGGGCTGGGACCAGAATATACAAGATGATCCTGGAGCATCTTGTATTATCAAAAAGTAAAAAAATGCTTTTTTTTTTAAAGCCCACAATAATAGCAGTATGCTTAAGAGACACAGAAGCAAACCAAAAGAGCTCCCAGGAGGCAAGGCTGAAACAATGTGAGCAACTAAATTAGGTGGTATTAGATTATAGACAAAGTCTAAAATCAACATCTATGATACATACTGATATAAATAAATGACTGAACAAATAAACAAATGGGGCACAAAAGACAATCTGCTGTGCAGAAGAATTCCAAATAGTTATGTAGATATTTTGCCTTCACTTAGGTGGAGCATAACTGCCCCTCCATAAGCATAAGTTGTGCATAGTGACTTCCTTCCAAAAAACACAGTATAAAGGAAGGGTAGGGGTTAGATGGTAACTTAACAGTGAAGAAACCTGACAAAGCAGGACTTCAGCCAGGTGCTCAATGTCAGTATCACAGTGATAAATCATGTTGATGGCATGTGCCTTTGATATGATGTGATGAAAATGACACTTTACCTCTGTGATCTTTTTCCCCAAACCCATAACTTCAGTCTAATCATGAAAAACATCAGTCAAATCCAATTCAGGGATATTTTATGAAATACCTGACCATTACCACCCACAACTCTCAATGCCATCAAAAACAAGAAAAATCTGAGAAACTGTCACAGCCAGGAGGAGCCTATGGAGACACGATGACTCAATGTAATGTGGGAACCAGAATGGGAGCCTGGAACAGAAAAAAAAAAAAATCAGATTAAAAACTAAGAACATTTGAATAAACTATAAACTTGAATGCACAGTAATGTATCAATGTTGATTCATCAGAGGTAACAAATACAACATTCTACTGTCATGTACGATGTTAACAAACGGGGAAACTGGGTGAGGGGTACCTATCAGAAGTAACAAATACAACATTCTACTGTCATGTACATTGTTAACAAATGGGGAAACTGGGTGAGGGGTACCTGGGAATTCTCTGTACTATCTTTGCAACTATTTAATAAAGCTAAAATTACCCTAAAATAAAAATTTTTTAAAAAAAATACTGTTCATGATCTTATAAACTTGTATTTTAGTGGGAGAAATTGACAATAACCAAAAGATAGTGACAAATGCTCTGAGGGCAGGGAGGAAAGGGAAGGGACTACAGCATGCCGGGGGTTAAGGGCATGCTGCTTTATATAGGGAGCAGGGGACGGCCTCACCAAGATACTGAAGAAGTAATATGAAAAAAGGCGGAGGGAAACTATGCCCATATCTGGTCTCTCTAGACATGGGGAGAAGGAGATGCAAAGGCCCTGGGATGGAGCATCCTCATCTGAGACATAGCAAGGAGGCCCCTGTGGCTGGAGACGAAAGGTGAATAAACAGGATAGTGAAAAGCAGAGAGACAGAAAGGGGAAGGAAGGAGAGCAGACCACGCAGACCTTTTGACATCTTACCATATTTAGGCTCTCACTCTGAAGGATATTGGAAGTCATTAGAGGGTTTTGAAAGCCAGCTGGGCACGGTGGTTCATGTCTGTAATCCCAGCACTTTGGGAGGTCGAGGCGGGTGGATCACCTCAGGTCAGAAGTTTGAGATCAGCCTGGCCAACATGATGAAACCCCATCTCTACTAAAAATACAAAAATCAGCTTGGCATGGTGGTGGGTGCCTATCATCTCAGCTACTCGGGAGGCTGAGACAGGAGAATAGCTTGAACCCAGGAGGTGGAAGTTGTAGTGAGCTGAGATAGCACCATTGCACTCCAGCCTGGACAACGAGAGTGAAACTCTGTCTCAAAAAAAATAAAAAATACTCAAGCCTGTAATCCCAGCACTTTGGGAGGCCAAGGCAGGTGGATCACGAGGTCAGGAGATTGAGACCATCCTGGCTAACACGATGAAACCCCGTCTCTACTAAAAAATACAAAAAACTAGCCGGCAAGGTGGTGGGCGCCTGTAGTCCCAGCTGCTCAGGAGGCTGAGGCAGGAGAATGGCGTGAACCCGGAAGGCGGTGAGCTGAGATCCGGCCACTGCACTCAGCCTGGGTGACAGAGTGAGACTCTG
>NW_012101920.1:1975804-2018456 GCF_000951045.1 Mandrillus leucophaeus
AAGGCATGACATGATCTGACTCCATGCCAAACTCCAGGGGGCAGTGAAGCTGGTTAGCATACTATTTATGGATGCAACCCAGCTGAGAGATAACTGTGACTCTGACCAGAATCACAGTTGTGATGCAGTGAGAACTGGTCAGGTTCTGTAGCCAATGGGATTTAAGGATAACTTGGAAGTGGAGAGTGACAGAAGGGCAGGTGCCAAAGATGCCTGCAAAGCTGCAGTCCTGAGCAGTAGCGTACCATTTACTGAGATGAAAAAGGTTCATCCCTAGAGGTGAAGAGCACATATTTTGGAGAAAGAGTTTGGTTTTAGGCAAGTTTAGTCTAAATGTGTGAACGTTAGATGCCTTCATCTGGGTGAAGATGTCAAGGGAGTTCAATTCGACCCTAGGGATGACAGTTTCAGCATCCGCAGAACCAAGATGATATTTTAAGTCTTGAGCCTGGATGAGGTCACACAAGGAGGATGTATGAAGATGGAAGAGACCATAAGTGCCCCTATGTGCCAGGCAAGATTCTAGGTTTTGGAGATTCAGCACAAACAAAACAAGCACCTTATACCATAAAGTGGATCATCTGGCTTTGTGATACTCTCATAGCATGGTGGACATATGGGTTGAAGCCTATCTCCAACTGATGTAATCACATTCTCTCATGGAAAATTCATACTGAAGCCTGAGCAGTACATAACTCCAGGATGGGGGCAGCTGTGTGCTTAAGAAAAGAGAAAATGCTATTCTCTGGAGAAAGAAAAATGAATAAAAGATACATCTCAGAAAACAAGAGAATAATGTCACTTGACACAAGACAGCACCTGGCCAAACATACCAAGTTCACACGGGGCGTGATCTGAGAGGTGAACGACTTTGCTCCATGTGAATGGAGCGCCACGGAGTTACCACAGGTCTCCAGGGACAAATGGGCCTTCAGGTTCATCAAGAAAAGGGTGAGGATGCACATCTGCACAGAGAGGAAGTGGGAGGAGCTGAGCATGACCACCAGGAGGAAAGCAGCTGCCAAGAAGGACTGAGCCCCCTGCCCTGCCATCTGCCCATAATAAAAGCTTCACAGAAAAAGAAAAATGCATCTCTGATCCCGTCTGAGGTTTGATTATACATGTCCTCTGTAGGTTCCAAGAAATTCCCCCGTATCTTTATAATAAATCACCCATATTGGTGAACTAACTTAAAGGCGTTCTTGAAGTTCCAACATTTACAAGCAATGAAAACATCCACAGACACCAGAGATAGGTAAAAAGATAGAGGTCTCCAGTTGAAATCTCCGCAGAGAGAGCATCTTCTAAATAATCCTTTTCATTTTACTCACTCTAGAATTCACGTTACCAATGGACAAGTTAAAAATATGTTTCTGTTTAAGGGAGCGACACAAACCTAACCAATTAAGAGAATTAAATACTACTTTGATCGTCACAACTGTTTTGAAAGGCAGCATTCTTGGGGACAATGGTACATAAGAAAAGGGAAACCTGTCCAGCATCGCAGAGACATCTGGAATAGCACCTTGGGAAATCCTCCAGGCCAAATCTTGCACACAGGCAGCCAGGGGACCAAACATGACCACAGAGGTCTTGTCTTTCATTTGGCCTACAACAAGTTATAAGAAATGGGGACCAACATTTAAAAACCTGAAAAATGAGAGCTCTTGTACACTGTTGGTGGGAATGTAAATTAGCACAACCACTATGGAGAACAGTTTTGAGGTTCCTCTAAAATCTAAAAATTGAGCTACCATATGATCCAACAATCCCATCGCTGGGTGTATATCCAAGAGAAAGGAAATCAGAGCATCAAAGAGCTATCTGCACTCCCATGTTTGTTGCAGCACTGTTCACAATAGCTGAGATTTGGAAGCAACTTAAGTGTCCACCAACGGATGAATGGAAAAAGAAAATGTGAAACATATATACAATAGAGTACTATTCAGCCATAAAAAAGAATGAGATCTAGACATTTGCAACAACTGGCATGGAACTGGAGATCATTATGTTAAGTGAAATAAACCAAGCACTGAAAGACTTGGTTTTTCAGATGTTACTGAAAGTAACATCTTCTCACTTATTTGTGGGATCTAAAAATCAAAAACAATTAAACTCATGAATATAGAGAATAGAAGCATGGTTACCAGAGGCTGAAAAGGTTAGTAGGGAGCTGTTGTGGGGAGGTGGGGATGATTAATGGTATAAAAAGAAATAAAAGAATGAATAAGACCTACTATTTGATAGCATAATAGGGTGACTATAGTCAATAATAACTTAGTTGTACATTTTAAAATAACTTAAATAATATAATTGGTTTGTTTGTAACTCAAAAGATAAATGCTTGAGGAGACAGACACCTCGTTCCCCATGATGTGCTTATTTTACATTGCATGCCTGTAACAAAACATTTCATGTACCCCATAAAATATATATACATATATGACTAGACCCTGGATTTCTCTTGAAAATCTGGGTGATCTGACAATAATGGGTCTATTTTCCCCTTCCTCAGCAGCCAGCTGGAGCCAAGCAGTGGCTGCCTCTCTAGACAGACAGGGCCATCCTTCACAATGACACAAGCACCAGGACTCACGCAATGTAAGCACGGGCTTCATTCATTTACATCAGTGGTTCCCAACTGGGGATAATTTTGTCCTTCAAGGGACATTTGGCAATGTCTCAATTTTTGATTTTTGACATTTTTGATCATCACATGGTGGGCGGGGAGGTGCTACCCACACCTAGCAGGTAGATGCAGAGCATATTGCTAACATCCTAAAATGCACACTGCAGCCCACGCAACCAAGAATTATTGGTTGCAAAATGCCAACAGTACCAAAGTTCAGAAACAGTGATTTGTATCAACTTCTTGGTCCCTTAAGTGTGTGAGTTTGTAATTCCAGATGAAGTCCATTTCTCAGAACTTAGGCAAGACTAATAACTATATAAGTAGTTCCAAAAAGCCTACTGTCTCTACTCCTCTCTGCTTCTCTGAGCAGTTTGGACAGTAAGACTCAATGATTCAATTGCAACAGCAACGTCTAACATCTGTACACTTGTTATGTGGCAGACAGTGCACGAAATGAATTCACATCTACAAACCACTTAAGTCTTTCATCAACTTTATGAGGTAGGTATTATGATTTTACAATTAAAGCTGCATTATTGCTGGTAGCAGAAACCCCTCTCCAGTAGCCTGTAGACAGAAAGCTCCTTGATTGGCACAAGCAGGCGACTTAGATGCTAGAGCAAGGTGACCTGGACATGAGTCCTAACCCTGCCACTTACCATCCCTGTTAAATTGAGAAAGTTATTAAAACTCCTTGGGCCTTGGTTTTCTCATCTGAAAAATGGGATAATAATAATAACACTCACTTCCTTGTACTATTATGAAGACTAAAAGGGCTCATGCATGAAAGGTACTCAGAATGGTATCTGATCTATAGCAAACATTCAAAAAAGTTAGTTATTGTAACTACTATTATTTTTGTTGTGTTTGTTGTTGTTGTTATTTGACTAAATACTCAGACAGTAAATAGAGAGTGCTGGTTCCAAGTTTTCAAAGCATTTCATCAGATCTCGCTGTCTCTCTCTCTCGTTCTCGGCTTTGATTTCCTCCTCAATTTCATTATCAGGTAGACCCTTCCCAAGTGTTGACAATCCCATGAATCAAAATTCTACATTCACATCCCAGAAGCTTAGCATAAGGAGTAAGATCCAGAGAAAGTCTGGAGCCAGTTTTCACTGGCTCAGCTTGTGTTATTCTTAAATCACTGTTGCAGTGGTGGGAGAAGTGAGGGGCCCTGATCAGCAGCCCTGTGTTAATCGTCCCCCTGGATCTGGAGAAGGGTCAACTCCTCTCACATCACATGAACCAAGAGTTTAAAAGACTGACTTCCCCAAAGACAAATGGGGATGGTGTTTCACTAAGAAAGAGAATGATCCAAGCAGGCAAAAATGACAGCTCTACTATTATTCCCATTTTACAGGAAATTGTCTCAGTAAGATGAAGCAATTTTCATAAGGAAACAAAGCTATTAAGTGTGAGAATAAGAATTTAAATCATGACTTCCAAACAACCAGGAACAATTTAGTATTTTAAAAACCTATACCAATAGATCAAAAGAAAAATGACAGTGTCATCATAAACGCTGAGAGACTTTGATGAAAGTCAGTATCTTTTCTTGATAGATAATCTCTTCTAACATTAAGCTTAAAAAGCAATGAGAGAGACTTTTAAGAAGACTTTAAATCACTGCTAAGGGACTTAGAAGACTTAGGAAAAAAAGGATAATGGTATGATGTCACTTTTTGATCAGTAAGTCTATATATTTAATATGATTTCAGGAGAAATGCTATCACTTTTTTGAGCTAGAAAATCTAATTCTAAATTTCAATTAAAAATATATCAATAGGAACAGTTAGGAAAATTCTGAAACATACTCTAAAACTAAAATGATTAAAATGTGATGGTACTAGAGCAGAATAAACCAGATCGATGGAATAGAATCAATTCTGGAAATAGGCACAAATAAATATGGAAATGTATTATGTGACAATAGTGATACTTAAAATCAGTTTGGAAAACACTGATTATTAAATATATGACATTAAGGTATCTGAATAGCTGCCTGATTAAAAACGAAATGAAATCCTACCCTGTTCATTACACTTAAACTTATGCCAGATGTTCAAGCCTTTAAATGTAAATCATTAAAATGAGCTATTATATACTAAAAAATGAAATGGAAGAACTTTTATCATTATCACAGGACAAAAAGGCTCTTCTATGGAAACAACACTATATCAAGTAGCCATGAAGGAAAAGATGAATACATTTAACTATACATTGCTGTGGACTATGTAAACTTTGTTGTCCCTCAAAAAAATATGCTCAAAGCCCAGTCATCAGGATTTATGAATGTGAGCTATTTGGACAGAGGGTTCTGGCCAATATAATCAAGTTAAGTTGAGGTAATAGTGGATTGGGATGCATCCTAATCCAATGACTAGTGTCCCTAAAAGATGGGGGGAATTTGGGTATGCAGTTACTCAGGGAAGAAGGCCTCGTGGAGACAGAGGTAGAGATTGGGGTGATGCTGCCACAAACCAAGAAAGGCCAAGGATTGCCAGAAACCAACAGAAGCTAGAAGAGGCAAGGAAGAATTTTTCCCTAGAGACTTTGGAAGGAACATGGCCCTGCCAACACCTTGATTTTGGGCTTCTAGCTTTCAGAACTGTAAAATAATACATTTCTATTGTTTTCAGCCACTCCATTGGTGGTAGTTTAACACAGCAACTTTAAGAAACTAATATGATTATTTTAAAAAAGAATTTACACAGCGGAAAAATTACACAAAACTAAAGAACAAATGGCAAAAATCTTTGCAACTCATATAATAAATAACTCATTTTCTTAATATGTAATTAGTTTCTGTAAATCAGTATTTTTTAAAAATCCAACCACTTAATAGAAAATGGATACATGAAGTTTTATAATGTTTTCATTGCTTTGTTGAGACAATTAAAATAAATAATTTATGTGTAACCCAAATATGATGATTATCTAATGGGTAGGCTTTGAGCTTTCCTTTTAGCCACATTTAGAACATACACAGCATATTATCACCTTCTTCCTCATTGCTGTTGTGATGAAAGTAGATTTTACTGAAGATATTGAGGGAAGAGAGGAAAAGGACTTATATCACACACCATGCACCAAAACATCATTTTAAAAATTGCCTTTTAAATGCGTCTGTTCATTTCTCAGAGTTCCACTATGGGCCACAATATCTTCTAGTTCTCTTTGTTTTTCCTTCAGCCTAAAATTCCCAACACTGCCTCTCAACTATTTTTCTCTTTTCTCTAGTAATTTAGCTCACAGCTTGCATGATCTGGCCAGCAAAACAAAAGCCAGGCCGTTTTCACTGATTCCATCCTTAGAAAGCAGTTCAGGGGCCAACCATTGTTAGTCCCGTGGAGTCCCATCAACCCAGTCACTTTGTCTTTTCTTGGAGCAGGAAAAGAGGGAAAGCCTTTGCTACTGGGAAAATAAGATCTTCAGATGGCCACAGATGTGAAGAATTAACCCAGTCAGAGCCAGCTTCATGGACATGCCATCTGCACAGTTCCACGGAGAAGGTACCTGTACTTTGCGTAATGCTCTGCTGTCACCATCTTTAAATTCTCAATAATTGTTGAACAGTGGGCGCCACATTCCCATTTGCATGGGGCCCCACAAAGTATACAGTCAGTCTTGACACAAAAATTATTCAGTAAACAGTTATTGCTGTCACTCCTCAAAGCACAAATGCCTTATCTTCTGAGTAATCCAAGAGATAGAGCATCTCAAAGCTTAATACTTTTAAAGAAAAATATTGGGTTTTTTTGTTTTTTTTGTTTTTTTAAAAAAAAGCAAATGGAGAAAAAAGGGGGTGCGGAAAAAAAACTAGCTGCATGAACTTCGAAGCCAGGAAAACTGGCACCATTGCCTTTAGCAAGATGTTATCTGACATATTTTGGCTGAATGCATCCTTTCATGGGGTGATTAAACAGCAAATATCTCCGAGTAGCATAATGTTTATTAGACGTTACTCTGTTAGGGCAGCTTGTGTTTTCCCTGTATTCTGTTTCCGTATTCAAGTGTGTACAATTTGTTGATTTAAATAAAATTTAAAATAAGTCGTGTTGCTTGAAGAGCTGCTGACAGGGCCTCGTGGAAAACTTTGAGAGGTTTTTTATTAGGAAACAATTCTGTTTCTGTGTCATGTTTTTCTGCCTTATGCTTTTTCCCCAACCCCCTCCCTGTCCTTAGCACCACAGGACAGCAGCCTGAAAACCAACATTTTTACTTTTTTTGAATGTTCTTCTGGCTCTCTGAAATACTTCTATCCATGAGGCAAGGATTCTATGTGTCCATCCTGTCTCCCAGTTTATTAGAGAAAAGGGGCAAGCCCGCTTCTGACAAGGGTCACCTGCATTCCATGCCAGCAGTCATGTACATTCTAAGTGTTAGATTTTCTGGAGTGTTGATCATTCATTTATTCGTCATCCATTCCTTTACTGTTTTCATTAACCACATGTTTAATTGATGGTGAAGTATAGAGAAGTGAATACTGTTGTATGTCACTGGATAGAATGATGATGTCTCTTTAAAATAAAAATACCCATGATCTAGGCCACGTCACTTGTTCTCTGCTTGTGACCTAGAGAAACCTTCATACATGGACACAGAGACATGTGCAAGGAAGTATATCACATTCTTTAGGAGAAGTGGAACAACAGGAAGTAACCTACATGTCCATCAGCAAGGGGACAGTTAAGTAAGTGTGCAAGAGTGAAACGGGGTGTGGTGGTGACAAAGAAGAAAATAGACCTCTATGTACCTACTGTATTAGTCTGTTTTTACACTGCTGATAAAGACATACTTCAGACAGGGTAATTTGTAAAGAAAAAGAGGTTTAATGAACTCACAGTCCCACGGGACTAGGGAAGCCTCACAATCATGGTGGATGGCAAATGGCACGTCTTACATGGTGGTAGACGAGAGAGAAATGAGAGCCAAGCAAAAGGGAGACCACTTATAAAACCATCAGCTCTCATGAGACTTACTCACTACCATGAGAATGGTATGGAGAAAACTGCTCCCATGATTCAATTACCTCCCACTAGGTCTTTCCCACAACATGTGGGAATTATGGGAGTTACAATTCAAGATAAGATTTGGGTGGGGACCCAGCCAAGCCATATCACCTACATAAACAAATCCTCAACACATATTTTAGGGAGAAAAAGACAAGTTGCACAAACATCTTGTACCATATGAAGCCTTTTTTAAACAACCAAAAGGTTCTGAAAACATAAAACAATATTTGTATTTTCTATAGGTACATACACATGCATAAAAATACAAAGGAAATTCTGGCTGTTACAGATGTGTGCTAAGAAAAAATTCTTAGAAAATTGTTTGGAAGAAAAGTCAGCAAATTGATACAGCAGCACAGCTGGGGAGGAGCATGGTAAGGGGATGTACCAGAAGCACCTTCAGTCTTATTTTTATATGACAGTTTATTTTATTATTTTATACATTTATTATTGCTTAATGACAAATCAATATTTTAGCTGACACAAAAAATCCTCTGTAAAAATTCAGGGAGTTAATATTATCTAATAGTTCCCCAATCCATGTTTGATTTTATATATCAAATATATGTTATAGGAACATAGAATTTTTATATAATACAGTACCCTACGTATGTGTCCAATAAATATCACTTACAGGCATGGATGAATGAACAAAAGCTGAGCGGATACATTTCCCCTCCATCCTTTAGAGATGGAGGCTCCTGAATTACTGTTTTACCACCTCTTTGCCATATCTGAAATCTAGTTCAGAGAAGAAAATCATGCAAATAATTAGAATTGCCACTTATTGAAGATCTTTCTATATGCTGCTGGCTTTAAAGAATTTTACTTTCCTAATATTCTTTTCCTGTTACTATTGCTGCATAAAATAAAAGGTCACCCCAAAAATTAGTGGCTTAAAGCAACCATTTTCATGTATTCTCAGATTGTGAGGGTGAGGATACTGAAAAGGGCACAAAGGGTTAGCTAGTCTCTGCTTCACAACGTCTGGGGTTTCTGCTAGGAAAACTGGAATACTAGAAGTGACTTGATAGTTGATAGCTGGAATTATCTGGAATGTCTTCTCTCATGTAGCTGACGGTTAATGCTGACCATTAGTAGGAACCTCACTTGGGTCTGTTGGCAGTAAAACTCACATGTGACTTCTCCATGAGGCTGCTTGAGCTGTCTCTTAACATGGCAACTTCAGGGTACTTGAACTTCTTACATAATAGCACCAGATTCCAGATGTGAATACCTCATCTAACAAGGCAGAAGCTGTAGGACTTTTATGCTGTATATTCAAAAGGCATACAGAATCACCTCCACTACATCCCATTGGTTATAAGTAAGTTAAAAGCCTGTCCCAATTCAAGGAGAGAAAAATTAAACTCTTTTTCTGGATGGAGGCAATGGGTATGTTCTAGAAAAGCATAGGCCAGGAGATCTTTTACTGCCATCTTTAAAAAACATAATCTGGCACACCTTCATAACAATCCTCTTCTGCAAATAGGTGAATAATCCATTTTATAGATGAGAGAGCAGGCACAGAGAATATTTTATTTTCCAAAGTCAAATTACTCGATGGCAAGTGGCTGAGCAAGGATTCAAACTCAGGTCTGTGTGTCCCCAAAGCCTCCTCTCCCCACCCCTCATTGCCATCACATCAGGTGGACATTATATTTATGTATTTCATCCTGCTTTTATTGCTTATCAGGGACACATACCCAGGTACCAAATGTTATCTTATATAGAGATTGCGTCTTCTTGCAATTTTCAGCCCACATGACTGGTTCAATAACCTACCCCTCAGTAGTAAATAGGAAGCCATTGAGATGAGTCTCTTCTGAAGGTCCAGGAAAATTGCTATTAAGAGACCAGAGTTTGAGCAGTGTTGGCAACTTCAGGATGGTAGCTGATCCACAGTGATCATTGACTCCAGTGAAAAATGATCCTCCATCTATGTGACACAATTATTTGGGTATTTACCACAAAGGCCCTTAAATGGGCCCCTTTCGATCAGAAAATAAGAAATAAGCTGAGGGAGAAAAACAGCTAAATTTAAATGTAACTGCTCACATTGTTTTGTCCTTAGATGGATGGTAGGTCTCTCTCATTATTCACCACGCACAGACATGCTACCAAGAGTGATTTGGCAACTTGTGAAGATAAATCACAACCAGGATGGCTGCTGTCACTGTTCCATTGAGAATGTGACTCTGGGGGCTGACAGAGTGTGGGGGCAAGTACATGCATGGGTCCAGCTGGTGCAAAGTTTGAGAGAAAAAGGAGGACCCAGAGAAAGGAAAACAGAAGAAAAGCAATAAAAATACCATGTCTCCCCCGACGTCGTTCCCAAGTGCCATGCTTTCGAGAGAACTAATGTTTTTGTGAGTCCCCAACAGGTCAGAAGGAAGACAGATGGTGGGTTACTGAAGCAGGAGGGGAGGAGGTTATGAATTCAACCGTCAATGAGAAGAAAACACAGATTCAATATGTAGCTCAGGAGAAAATGGAAGAAAGCAGCATGGCATTCTAAGAGTCTGAAGGGAGTTGTATTTTCTGGATATTTTGGATGAAATATTTTATACATGACACAAAGCCGAGATCTTCCCAAATTAACTTTGTTTATTCTATTTTTGTAACCTATATTTTTGTGATGATAAAAGCAACACCTTCTAATAATTAAATTTTTGCAAATATAGTAAAATACATAAAAATTCATATGCATTCCATCTAGGAGTAACCAATGTAAATATCTTGTTATACAGTCTTCCAGTTTCCTTCTTGTATATGTACCTAGAACTATATGTCCTGCAAAAATGGGCTCCGATAATACCTAATGTTTTGTGTTCTGCAATTTTCGTTGCTTATATCATGAGCTGCTTTCTATGTCAAAAAGTTGACATTTACATAATTATTTTAATGGAGGCTTAATCTTCCATGATAATATTAGTTTATCAATCCACTAGTACTGGATGTTTAGAGCTCTGAATTTGTTTCTTTTTGCAGATAATAAAACATGAACATCTTTGCACATATACCTTTATGTACTTACTTGCTTCTGATGCATTTCTCAAGGTGTTTTTTAGTAAGACGAGGAATATTATTAAAAAGTTATATACATATTACTAAATTATTATTTTGCTAAGTTGTGCCAATAATTATCTAAAGTCAAAGCTAAAAGGATGCAATTTGCTTCTTTCTCTCTCTTTCTTTTCTTTCTTTCTTTTCTTTCTTTCTCTTTCTTTCTTTCTTTCTTTCTTTCTTTCTTTCTTTCTTTCTTTCTTTCTTTCTCTCTCTCTCTCTCTCTCTCTTTATTTCTCTTTTCCCCCGTTCTTCTTCCCCTGCCTCTTTCTCTCTTCACTAGTTAGTAACTGCTATTGTTGAAGCAGTTTATTTTGCTCAGGGAACTTACAGATGAGGGCAGGCGTTGGAAATCGTGGCCCACGGGCCAATCAGGCCCACCACCAATTTTTGTTAGGCCCATAAGCTAAGAATAGTGTTTTTATTTTTAAATGGTTGAAAAAAATCAAAAGAAGAGTAATCTGTTGTGATACACACAATTACATAAATTTTAAATTTCAGTGTCCATAAATAAGTTTCACTTAAACATAGTGACTCTGTTTCTTTACATATTGTCTGTGGTGCTTTCACCTTGCAACAGCAGAGTTGAGAAACTGGGACAGATAATGTCTACATTGCTCACAAGGTAAGAAATATTTACTATCTGATCCGTTTGTAGGAAAAGTGTGTGGACTCCTGAGTTAGTGACAATAATGTTTCTAGCTTTCACTGGAGACCAGGAACTCTTCTAGGAGAACATCATAGCAGCAGCAGTTAAGAGTGTGATAGTCAACAGGTCTCCTGGGTTCAAATTCCACCTTAGTGACTTACTAACTGTGGGACCTTAGACTAGTTGTTAAAAGTCTCTTGCTAAAACAGCCCCAACTGCAGAAAGGAAAGAATAGTACATACTATTGACAACCAGTGTTATCACCAGGATCAAGTAAAGGGAGGAATAAAAAGTGTTTACCATAAGTGCCTAGTGCATAGCAAAAAAATTATTGTTACTATTTGCTTTTCACTTCTGGAAATTTAACTTAAAATTTGTTCAAATATCTTTAATCCTGGAATTTTAACTTATTCTGTTATTCTTTCTTATCCTTGAATAATTTTTGGTTCCAGAACAGATGGTGCCAATATTATCAAAATAAAATTTATAGTTTGGGAAGACTTCTTAAACGGAATAAGAAAAACCATATACCATTTTTTTTTTTTTTTTTTTGCCTTCTGTGATTCAAGTGCCTCTTCACTTACTTATTCATAGATAAGGCATGTTAGAATAATTTACTTTCGGGTCTCAAAAGAATGGGGAAGCTATGGCAGGTGCATTATGGGAGGTAGTTGGCCTCATTGAAGATGCCAACTTTCCTCAAGAGTTAGGGTTAAAAGACTCTCTAGTCTAGAAGGCATAAGACCCATCCCCAGTCCAATGCCTGCAGACATCAGTTCACAGCCATGCACCGAATACTACAGCTTACCATTTAAGATAGTGGTCCTTATTTGCTGTTCTGCATCTATCCCTGGACTGGGCAGTTTGTGGACATGGAAAAACCCGAAGAGGTGTTCTCCCTAGGAATTCACAGATGCTCCTCGACTTACAATGAGGCTGCTTCCTGAGAAGCCCATCTTAAATTGAAAATATGGTAAATCGAAAATGCATTTAATCCATTTACCCCACAGAACATCATAGCTTAGTCTAGCCTGACTTAAATGTGTTGTGTTACTTCCGTTAGCTTACATTTGGGCAAAATCATCTAACTCTAAGCCTGTTTTCTAAGAAAGTATGGAACAGCTCATGTAATTTATTGAACACTGCACTGAAAGTGAAAAACAGAATGATTGTATGGGTGCTCAAAGCACAGTTTCTATTGAATGTGGATCACTTTTGCACCATCCCAAAGTCAAAAAATCCAAAGTTGAACCATTGTAAGTCAGGGACTATACACAAATCTCTTTCATAAACTTGAGACAGATCTTACTGTGGCTGAATAAAGCTCTCTCTGAGCATAATTTAAGCTCACTCTTCATTTTAAAAAGTAAAAGCATTAAAGTGAATATCTCCTAGGTGAGCAGTGAGCACCTGACCTCTACTGGGCAGGGTGGGGGGTATAGAGATGGACCAAGCTCTTGAGCCCTGCTCCCTGCATCCCCATGTCTGATTATTTAGTTTGTCCTAGCTTGAGCATCATGCCCCCAGGGATGCTTTCCCTAAACATCCTGTCTGCAGGAGACCTTGCCACTATTTCCCAAAACAGCCCGGTGTATGTCTTTCAGAGCACTAAAAATATAATCATTTCTTTGTTTAATCCATTGATTTGTTTACAGTCTACGCCCACCCCCATTGTAATATAAGCTCCACAAAGGAAAGGTCTTGTCTATCTCGTTCATCAACGTCCCCCCGCACTTGTACAGCATTGGTGTGAATAAATACTTGTCCTGACACTCAAATTACCCACAATTTTGTTCCTCATTAAGACTGACCCTTACTCCCTCTCAACTATTATCTCTCCATTCATTCTACTAAATTCTGGTCATTTTCTTGACACACAGATATCCTTTTCTTCTCTTTTTCACACAATCTATTTCTTCCCCTAAAACATCTTTTCATTCTCCCCATTTGTACTCCCCCACTTCTTGGCTGACCACCTCTTAGCTATTCTTTAGGTTTCAGCTTCCAGATTATACCCAGCAGGAAGCCTTCCCTGATCATTTTCCATGCCCTGGCTGAGAGTTGCCTCTCTTAAATGCTCCTGTGCCCAGCACACTTCTCATCATTTCTTTCACCCCAAATGGCTATTCTTGCCTGCTGAGTTGTCTGTCTCCCCAACCAGAACAGCACAGTTCCCAACGCAGTGGCTGGCAGGTCGTCAGCGCTCAGTGATGTCTTTTTAATAAGTGAATGGTTAGGCTGGGTGCGCTGGCTCACGCCTGTAATCCCAGCATTTTGGGAGGTTGAGGCAGGCAGATCATCTGAGGTCAGGAGTTCGAGATCAGCATGACCAACATGGTGAAACCCCATCCCTACTAAAAATACAAAAAGTAGCCAGGCATGGTGGTGCGTGCCCGTAATCCCAGCTACTCAGGAGACTGAGGCAGGAGGAGAATTGCTTGAACCTGGGAGGCGGAGGTTGCAGTGAGCTGAGATGGCACCACTGCACTCCAACCTGGGAGACAGAGCAAGACTCTGTCTCAAAATAAATAAATAAATAAATAAATAAATAAATAAATAAATTTAAATAAATCAATGGTTAAACATTGAAGAATCATTGCCCTATATCCATAACACTAACCTGTATTTTTTTTTTTTTTTTTTTTTAGACAGAGTCCTGCTCTCTCGCCCAGGCTGGAGTGCAGTGGTGCGATCTCGGCTTACTGCAAGCTCCGCCTCCCAGGTTCACGCCATTCCCCTGACTCAGCCTCCCAAGTAGCTGGGGCTACAGGCGCCCGCCACCATGCCCGGCTAATTTTTTGTATTTTTAGTAGAGACGGGGTTTCACCGTGTTAGCCAGGATGGTCTCCATCTCCTGACCTGGTGATCCGCCCGCCTCGGCCTCCCAGGGTGCTGGGATTACAGGCTAACCCATATTTTTTAACACTGTATTAGTCCATTTTCATCCTGCTGTAAAGAACTGCCTGGCACTGGATAATTTATAAAGGAAAGCAGTTTAATTGACAGTTCAGCACTGCTGGGGAGGGCTCAGGGAACTTACAGTCGTGGTGGAAAGGGAAGAGGAAGCAAGGTACCTTCTTCACAAGGCAGCAGGAAGGAGAAGTGCTGAGTAAAGGGGAAAGAGACCTTATAAAACCATCAGATCTCACGAGAACTCATGCACTACCACAAGAACAGCTTGGGGGACCCGCCCCATGATCCAATTACCTCCACCTGGCCTCTCCCTTGACACATGAGGATTATGGGGATTACAGGAATTACAATTCAAGATGAGATCTGGGTGAGGACACAAAGCCAAACCATATCAAACACTGAGAAGAAGGTGTGTGTTATTCACTAAACAATAGTAAGAACCAATTTCCCCAACATACAAAACCTTCCAAAGAAATCATTGAAAAAGAAACAGAATAGAGCCATATCACAGACAATTGACAATAAAAGAATATACTTCCTAAATGCATATATGACAAGCTGCTCAATACCTGACTCAAGACAGATGTGAATTAATATTCTACGGGGAGACCACATTTTCTTTTCCAAATTGCAAAAATCAAAAGGTTTGATAATACCCTCCCTGAGTAATTGAATGGGAAAACAGGCCTTCTAGCTTATGAATGATGGGAATGTAAATTCAACAACCTCTACATAGGACAATTTGACAATATTTATCAAACTTACAAATGCGCTTACCCTTGGCCCCAGCTAGTCCACTTCTAGGTATTTATTCTGCAGAGACCCTCCCACATGTGTGGCGTGACATGCATTCAAGGTTATTGACTGCAGGGTTGTTGGTAAGAGCAAAACTTTGGAAACTCCCTAAATGCCTCTAGATTCAGGGCACTTAATGAATAATGTATGCTACAGCCACATATTGGAGTGCATTGCAGTTTTTTTTTAAAGACAATGCTCTTTATTAATGTATATGGAATGATCTCTAAGATGAAAGACTTTAGGTTTTACAAAAAAGTAAGGCAGAAAAAACTATGTGTATAATATATTACCATTTTTGTAAAAATAAAGAGAAAAGGGGTGTGTGGGTGTGCATGTGCTTAAATATATATGTACTTATTTGTGTAAGCACAAAATACCTGATTAATAAGAAATTTGGAGAAGGGGATGCAGCTAAGAGGCAAGGTGGAAGGCTTTTTACTCAATAATTTTTGATGATTTGTAGTTTAGAATTGTGTGACTCTATTATCAGTTCAAACATTGGGTGAGGGAATAGGGACAGAACAGAAAGAAAGGGAAGGAGAAAGATAACAAGAGTGGGAAGGGGAGAGAGAGAGAGAGAAGCAGTGTGCTCCAAAGGTCAGTCCCAAACCAGGACTAGAACAGTTTAGAACCAGTAGTAGAACAAACTAAGTTGCTCATGGTAACGAGGTTAAGCATCTGCCACTTCATGTACCCTTTCTTCCTCAGTAGTTATAACAAAGTAGAAAAATTAGACAGGCAAATCTCAGCCTCTCACCCCTTTTGTTTCTCCTGGTTTCTCTGATGATTCTGCAATAATTAGCAAGAGCTGGGTGCACGCTTCTAAATCTCATCTATCTGGTGACCCAAGAGATGGATCCCACCACATCCCTAGCCATCTAGAAAGAAACTCACCAGGCTCTCCTTCCTGGCCTGTCTTAAGACACAGCCCCTGTTCCTGGGGAGGGCTCTGTGATGTCGACTGCTGTAGCAGCAGCTGTCACAGCTCACTTCAGCAGAAAGGATTAAACTGTCCTGAATATGTCAATCAGATATCAAAGATAAATGAACTTTGAAAAAATAAAATGTACAATTTATTTTTTAAAAATAGTCTTTGGGAGACACCCAGAATGCACTTTGAAAAATCTAAGGGAAATGTGTCATGAAAACAAATCCACACTCTGCTGTCCAACTTTAATTTGTCACTGATAACACTCGAGCAGGCTGCAGCCCAGCCAATAAATAAAGATGCTCCACCTTAATGTTCTCCAGTTGCCATCTGCTGTGATGGAGGGCCTCTCCCAAAGATGCACTTGCCCCTGCACTTCAGCTCTGACCACCTCCCCCTCCTGGTCCTCTGGATGTTAACGAGCAGGCCCAGTCTTCAGGACTTTCCCCCAAGGACATCCTATGCCTGCGGCTCCAGGAACACATTCGCCAAGGAATCCGCTAAGCTGCCTTGGCATTGCTTGCTGGTTGGGCTTGGTGATGTTTGGGGTTTTAATTCACTTTACTAAAATTGCCTTTCATTCACTTGGTGACAGGTAGTTATTTGTTTTCAGGATTCCATTTGACATTTATTGTTAGCGCAAAACACTAATAATAATAATTAGCGCCTTTTTAGAGTTGTCTGGGGTTTTCGTGCCGTTGCATTGTTACTATAAAACATCCTGAGGCTTTTCTGTGTATAAGATAGTATGATGGTATTTAAATGTAACAAAGGGGTTTATTATACTCAGGCCAGATTGCAGTATCTCTGAGCCCCCCCTCCCTGTGAGCAAGCCAAGACTTAATATCCTCCCAACTTGTCTGCAATGCTAATACCTATTTTTTTTTTTTTGAGATGGAGTCTCCCTCTGTCGCTCCACAGCATGGCAAAACCCCGTCTCTACTAAAAATACTATATATATATATATAGTATATATATGTAATATATACACACTATATATATACACACACATACATGTATATGATATATATATCTAGTATTTTTAGTAGAGATGGGGTTTTGCCATGCTGGCCAGGCTGGTCTTGAACTCCTGATCTCAGGTGATCTGCCCGCCTTGGCCTCCTAAAGTGCTAGGATTACAGGTGTGAGCCACCGCGCCCAGCCTCTTTTTATTTATTTAATTTTATTTTTTTATAGGAGGGAAACCTCAGCATGGTTTGACTTTTTTCTTAGAAACAAGCAATCCAATCTAGGATTTATGCTCTAAACTATGCCATCACATACAGTGGCCACTGGTCAATTATAACTATTCACATTCAAAGTAATTGAAATGAAATACAGTATTTGATTCCTCTGTTGCACTAGCCTCTTTGCAAGTGTTCAGTAGCCACATGTGGCACAGGGCTACCACATTGAACGGTGCAGCTGCAGACCACATCCAGTGTTGCAGAAAGTCCTACTGGATGGCACTGCTCTAGAACCTGGACACTAGAAATACGACCCAAAGACCAGCAGCACTGGCATGAGGTGGAGTTTTGTTCGGAAACACGGTCTCTAGTTCCCCATCCCCAGACCTAGTAACAAGCTCCCCAAGTAATGCATTTGCGCACTAATGTTTGAAACAGGAGTCAGAGAACTTTCTCCAAAGAGCCCAGCAGTGAATATTTTGGGCTTTGTGGGCCATACAGTCTCTGTTGCAACTACTCAACTCTGGCATTGTTGTGACAAAGCAACTATAGACAATACCCAGGTGAATGTGCGTGACTGTGTTCCAATACAGCTTTATGTAAAAAAACAAATGGCAGGCTATATTTGTCCCACAGCCCAGGATTTGCTGAACCCTGCTCTAGAACATTTTTAAAATGTCCCTATAAATACTATGGCACCATTTAATTCCCACTCTTGGATCTCGAAAACTAAGCATCTCTGATCAAGCATCTTGGTCTATGATCCTGGGAAAGATACTTTTCTGGAATGTCTCTGTTGGCTTGTGTCTCTGTCTCTTGTTTCTAAAGAAAACTGACCCATCTGGCCAACTAGAAGCTAATGATAAAAAGGCCGGCCAAGGTAGCTCACACCTGTAATCCCAGCACTTTGGGAGGCTGAGGCAGGTGAATCACCTGAGGAGAGGAGATCACGACCAGCCTGGCCAACATGGCGAAACCTGACTCTATTAAAATAACACAAAATTAGGTGGGCATGGTGGTATGCACCTGTAGTTCCAGCTGCTCAGGAGGCTGACAGGCTGAGGCATGAGAATCACTTGAGCCTGGGAGGCAGAGGTTGCAGTGAGCTGAGATCATGCAACTGTACTCCAGCCTAGGTGACAGAGTGAGACTCTGTCAAAAAATAATTAATTAATTAGTTAATTAATGATAAAAAGAATGAGAGTGGACAAGCTGACCATGCTCCACAAAGAGACCTAATCAATATGAGAAGGAGGACATGGGACTGCCACACGTCTCTGCCACACAGACCCCAGTTAAACAATATGTGAAGAGGTCCCTGGGCTTTGATGTAAGATTGGCAGGGTCAGTTCCAAGTTCTGATATGTGCTTTGCCCATCTGAGGAAGGGCTCAAGGAACCAGGAAAGAGGTAGGCAAGCCTTGAGGTCTGGCCCTGGCCCAGCCCAGGTTTGCGTCCTACATGGAAAATGTGGCCACATAAAAGAGAAAACATCTGTTAAGGTCCAAACTGACCCAGAAGGTGTGTGTGAGCCATGTGTGTGAGTACTTCTCCTAATCACAGCAAAGCGGCTCCCCTTGCACATGGGATGGATGAAAGGCCAGGAGTTCCCTCATGACTTTTCTGAAAGGCCCAGAGTTCCTCTCCTATGCATCAAAGCGAGAAGGCTGAAGAAGAGGAAACATCTCAGAGGATTATCTCAAAGCTCCCATTAGATTCAGGATCTCTGCCATGGATGTTTGATAAACTCTACTTGATCATGTTCAACTTGAATTCCATGAGCCAGGAACATCTGAGTAGGAAACAGATAAGTGAGTTCAAGGAAAATGGCAATTTGTTCTTTCTGTTTCTGCCAAGTTCTGGATGAAAGATAAGTCTCCACTCTACCCTCTGCCGGGTTCCATGAAGGCTAAAATGGAGATGGAGCACAGAGTATGTGTAGAGACAGGTTGGCCCTTTACAACCAGACAATTGGAATCCCTGCATTCAAATTCCAGATGGGCCGCTTGTTAGCTCTGTGACTTTCATCAGTTCACACCGTATCTCAGACCTCACTCTTCCCATCTGAAATACAAAATAAAAATACTACCCACCTTGGCATTACTGGGAGGAATAAATGAGACCATAGACAGCAAGCAAGGTGCACAGTGTAGCACATAGTGAGTGCTCAGTAAACAGCTTCTACAAGAATTATGTCATATATTCCTTAAACATCCACACATGGTAGGAATTAAATTCTCATTTTACAGGTGATGAAACTGAGGCCCAGCACGGTGAAATAACCTCGATGAGAACACAGAGGTAATAAGTGGTGGTGCTTGGATCAGAATGCACACATTTCTGCAAACTTCTATTCTGTCTATTTTGCTGTGCCATTTATTCCGAAAACCACTGAAAAGGTGTTTTTTTGTTTGTTTTTTTTTTTTTTTTTTTTTGAGGATCCTTGGCTCCCATTTTTTCCAGAAACACCCTACCTGTCCTTTAAAAAATTGATCTGATGCTGAGTCTGGAGACATCATGCCACCTCAAAGACCCACTGCACAAACTGGCCCTGCTCCAGGGCTGTGAACAGCAACATGACAGCCCAGAGTGACCCCAAGTCAGTTGATGGGAACATGCTGGCCTCCCATCTCCTCTTCAAAATCACTCAGAAAATGTTGTCCCCTCTACATGCTGTCTACAAATTCATCATTTTATCATTGCTTAAGACAATGCACAAGCCCGAATCTGCTGCTAAAAATTCTAAAACGAAGTCCTAGCATCACACGATTACCCTAAACTAAAGAATAGAGGGAAAAGGAAGATACGTAACAAATTTTAAAGGTGAATAACTCTTTGATCCAACAATTCAACTTTTAGAAATACCTTTTGGAAATAATCATACAAGTGTACAGTTACATGAACAAGACTGTCTGCTGGGTGCAGTGACACACTCCTGTAATCCCAGCACTTTGGGAGACTGAGGAGGGCGGATTGCTTGACCCCAGAAGTTTGAGACCTGCCTGGGCAACATAGTGAGACCCCACTTCAAAAAAAAAATTGTTTTTAATTAGCCAGGCTTGGTGGAGTACACTTGTGGTCCCAGATACTCTGGAGGATGAGGTGGGAGGGTCACCTGAGCCTGGGAGCTGGAGGCTATGGAGAGCCATGATCATGCCATTGCACTCCTTCCTGGGCCTTTCTGGGCAACAGAGAGAGACCCTGAGAAAGAAAGAAAGAAGGAAAGAAAGAAAGAAGGAAAGAAGGAAAGAAAGAAAGAAAGGAAGGAAGGAAAGAAGGAAGGAAGGAAGGAAGGAAAGAAGGAAGGAAGGAAGGAAGGAAGGAAGGAAGGAAGGAAGGAAGGAAGAAAGGAAGGAAGGAAGGAAAAGAAAGAAAGAAAGACGTTCTTTTCAATGTTCCTAATTGAAAACAATCTCATTTGGGCATTGGAGAAATAAACAATGGAACAATCATTTAATAAACACGGTCTGACCATGAAGAAGGTTGGGGAGATTCCCATTGCTGGATTGCCAACAATCTATGAAGTGAAAAGTGAAAAGGGAGTGTTTATCGATTCCCCACATCCAAAATATCATGACATGCGGTCAGCCACATCCCCTCAGCAGTCCCCCGAGTGACCACATGTCACGACGGCCATTGCATGTTTACCTCCACCTGGAAGCAGCCCTTCACTCTTCCTCCCCTTTCTTAACTGCTCCTGTAGCATAAAAGTCTTCACACAACAACCAAACTGAGTCTGTAAAAACACAAACCAGAGAAGGATAGAATCCAAACCACTACCTGTGGTCTGCGAAGCTCTATCTGTGCTGGCCACTGCCTGTCACTTACAGTCATCTCATCCTACACTCCACCCCGACACTGGCTGTCTTGCTGATCCTTGCACCAATGTTATTTCTATCCTTCAGCCCTTCACCTGCTGTTCCTCTGTTGTGGACAGGGGGGATCTCATTTCCTAACTCTAAGAAGCCTAACAGTTACTTCTGTCTTAATTTCTCTCCAAATGCCACCTCCTGAGAGAGGCTTCTAGTGGTTAAAATCACCCACCCACCATGCCATCATCATTCTCCAATCCATGAGCCATATTTTTCCTTTATGACTATCTTACCACTCCTGTCTTTATCTTACATGTAAATCTATTTACGTGTTTACACTTTGTCTTCTCTCCAGAACGTAAGCTCCAGGAAGGCGCATGTGACCGATGACTCTATTCCCAGTACCTGCAAAACCACCTGCCACAGAAACTCAGTAGATATTTTATTAAATAAACGCATAAATTTGTAGGCTCACATACCCTTTATTAATAGTGGATATTCACAGGCAGGTAGAATTGTAGATGTCTTATTCTTTTGTTTTATGGTCTGGTTTTTCTGATCTCGAAAGAGCAAAAGTTAATCTTGTAATTTTGAAAAGCAATTTAATGTCTCTTATCTTAAATAAATAATAAATAAAGGAACCAAAACAGAATCTAACCCTTCAAGGAGCCAGTAAGAACCTCTCATAGTCCACTTTTCCAGTGACATCTCAATTGGTAATGGGCCTTTCTTTACCCTTTGAGTCAATTTTGGACACCTTTCCTTGAGACTATTGTTACTCAGTCTAGAAAAAGACAAAAAAAGTTAAGTTTAAAAGAGTCAGATGTTTAATTTCTTATGCTGGAGTTTACCAGAAAGACTTGGAAGGTAAATTCAGGCTTTTGGTTTTGCCAGGGTTGGGTTATATTAACTTAAAAAAAAAAAAACTGAAAGATCTTGGTCTAAAAGAAATGTCTTCTGGTATAGACTCCTTCTCTATTGAACTGTTGTTTTAAGTCCCAAGGACTTGGAAGGTAAATTTATTCTCTTTGTCTTGCCAGGGTTAGGCTATATTAACTTTAAAAAAGAAAAGAACTAAAAAAAAATTGGTCTTAAAGAAATGTCTTCTAGTATAAACTCTTTCTCTATTAGGCTGTAGTTTTAAGACCTGTTTAAGTTTAAATCTCTGTTTACCTCCAAAATAATATTGACTGCAAGACAAAGGATGACTTTGGCATTTTCAAATATTTTTGAGTGTGTAAGACCTTGAGGGAAGAAGGTAACTGATAAACAGTCATCTGTACTTAAGAGGACCTAAAGGAGGCTCTTAAAAGAATTCCAAAGATCAAAAGTAAAAAATGATGACTTCATCCTGGCCATGTCACTTAGGAGCAGCAATTTATCTGAGAACTTTGACCAAAAGTGAGAGACTCCCATGTAAGCCTAGAACAGATGTTAACTAAACCTATAAAGCTAAGTCAGAATCTGTGACAGCAAAGGAAAATTCTATTACCTATATGAACAGAACTTTTTTTTTCAAAAGCGCCTGAACTTATAATGATTGGTGGCAAATGTTACATCTGTTTATTTTCAGAACAAGATGTCAATTTAGGAAAATGTTTTAAGCCAGCACTGGTGAATATCAGTCTCATGAAAGAGTATGATTCTATGGAATCATTTCACGTGGAAAATGCCCCATTTTATGCAAGCATCTGAAATCACCTTCTACATCCTTTTGAGGATTTTCCAGGAGAAAATATGTGTAATATTCCAATTGACATATTAGTGGAAGCATCGTAGACTTTGTGGGCAACATGGAAAATATATTTTTTAATGTATCTCAGAAACTTTTGCAGCACTAAAGCTAAGGAATGAATTCAAATGCTCCAAAAACACTCATTTGTTTTCTTCTCAAGTTTCCTGAAACAAAGTGCTCAGATGAAATATTTGACTACATGAAATCATTTATTTTGGTAGCATTTCCACCATTAACCTTAGATCATCTCCTAAAGACAGTCAGGAAAGAAACAAATAAACACAGCTCATTCATCATGAAGCGTGATAATAGGACATTTTATAAACAGAGAGTTTTCTATTCAGAAAGAAACCATGTAATTTTAACAAGGTACACAGTGGGTATTACCCAGCCAAGTACAAAGCATTCACCTCAAAATATTTATTGATATTATTTATACTATAATTATCAAAAAAGAAGGCTGAGACTTATGATTGAGCCGGAAGAGATGGATGCTTGCCTGACCTTTATGATGATCCTTTGGTCCTGAAATTTACCAAAGTATCAGTGTAATTATTTAAATTAAGAAATCCATAAGACTTCATTGAATACCCACTATGTTTCTAGCCAGTTCCAGGTAATTCAAATGATTTAAATATTAGACACTGTTTCTTCCATGTGAAAGAGAATAGAAAGCTTATTCACTCTCTTCACGTCTCCATAAGGGAGTTTCTGTTCCTTGAAAGAGTATTAGAGTAGTGCTTCAATAATATCTTTCTATGCCTTCAATGATGACAATGCCTACATTGATAAAAGAGGTGTTGCATCTTCATAAGCCTGGCCTAGAATCCCTTCTCTATTCTAGGCCATCCAGCCCACATGGTGGATACATTCTCTTCTTTCTTTTTTTTTCCGTGTAGTTTTTGTTCTTGGGTGGGGGCCTAGGCCTTGGCAGCAAAAGTCCAATCTAGAAACTCTCTTGTCGCAGTATTGGTACCCAACAAGTGTGAGGCAGTCTTTTCTTTCAGATAGCTGGATGAGTGACCCTGAAAATCCTGTAAAATGTAAATTGTAATAGATTTGTTGAAAGGATAAAATGAATTAATATAAGTAAAATACTTTGTTTACTATTGGGTAAGACCCCCATTTTCTTACTCTATGTGGGTTCTGAGCTACAGACTGGGGAAGTATTGAGAATCCAGATTACCTTAGAACATAAGCTCCATGATGGCAGGAATTGTGTTCTTTTCATCACCCCTGACATTTCAAAAGCTAAAACAAGGCCTGTCATATAGTTGATGCTCAGAAATTTTAGAACTGAATAAATTATCTGTTGTTGCGGGACCAGGCCAAATTCTTCTACTCACTTTGTCTTACCTCAATCTTCATGTCTCTGAATCTATTGTCAGTTTGTTAATTGGTTGTGAGTTCGGTGGGAGATGGATGTGATTCACTGGCCTCCTTAAACGGCACCATTGTCAATAGACCATGAACTGGCTGGAAAACAGACTCTAATATGAAACAATAATAGACTAGGAAGTGCCATATCATATTGATATTGACCATTAGTACATTAGGGACTCAGTCAGAAAAGGAATTAGTGAAAAGTGGTGTGGTCCAGAACTTGAGCTAAGCTTTAAGATAATGACAGATTTAGACATTCAGATAAGTAAGCATACCAGAAATTAACTGTCATTGGCTAAGGGAAAGGATCCCTTGTATCTTACTTCTTATTGTATCACAATGTCTAGCACATAGCTGACACTCACTCAATAGTAATTGAATGAACGGTATTGGATGGTAACATCAAATCAGCTGAATATAATGTAGTAGAAACACAATGTAATTGGACCATGACAGAGCTGCATTTGAACTCTAGTTTCACTATTTAATAACTTTATGACTTCGGACAAAGTGACTTAATGCTGTTAGTCTCAGGTTTCTGATCTGAAAAAAAATTATATAGTGGGAGTATCTTCATAAGAATGATAAAAAGTTTTAGTGGGTGCTATGCTGTGTGCTGTGGTTCGGATGTGTCCTCTAAAAAGCATGTGTTGAAACTAGATCCCCAGTGCAGTGGTATTGGGAGGTGTAGCCTAAAGGCAGTTGTTTGGGTCATGGGAGCATCATCCTCATGAATGGATTAATGCCATTATCACAGGAGTGGATTCATTATCAAGAGAGTGGGTTCCTTTAATAAGGATGAATTCAGCCTCTCTCTGTCTCTCTCTCTCTGTCTCTCTCTCTGTCTCTCTCTCTGTCTCTCTCTCTCTCTCTCTCTCTCAGCCTCCTTTGTACCAGGGGATGACACAGCAAGAAGGCCCTCTCCAGATGTTAGAACCTCAGTCTTTGACTTCTCAGCCTCCAGAACAGTGAGAGATAAGTTTCTGCTCATTATAAATTACTCAGTCTGTTATGGTATTCTGTTTCAGCAGCACAAATGGACTAAGACACTACGTTACTCTGATTTCTGCTGGGAGTGCCACTGGCTGACAGCTTCAGCTCTCAACGTAATCTGAGAAATGGCCTCAGTCAATGTACTATGCTACAACTGGCTCCTACTGTCTTGTAGGGGTCAATTGTGGCCATCTATTTCTAATTCTGTGTTCATTTGGCAGCTAGAAATCAGCCATGGTGGGAGTATTTATGCAAAAAGTCAGCATGTTTTTTTTTTTCTGAAAGGGCCAGATAGTAAAAATTTATGGCTTTGCAATACTATCTGTTGCAATTACTCAACTGCACCATTATAGCAACCATGGATAACATGTGAACAAATAGGTGTAGCTGACTTCCAATAAAACGTTACTTACAAAATCAGGTGGTAGACCAGGAGGCTGTGGTTTGTCAATGGCTTCTTTACATCATGAAAATTAGTAAACATTATAAATAAGTTTTTTTCACGTTCAGATTGACAGTTGTTAAACATTTACCCATCCATCACAAGAAGTGAATTCACCCAAGGTCACATTCCCTTTCCAAGGGTAAATTGAAACTAATGTCGGTTTAATGTGGAAACATGAGATTAAAAAGCAGACTCTTGGCCAGGCACGGTGGCTCATGCCTGTAATTCCAACACTTTGGGAGGCTGTTGCAGACAGATCACCTGAGGTGGGGAGATTGAGATCAGCCTGACTAACATGGAGAAACTCTATCTCTACTAAAAATACAAAATTAGCTGGGCGTGGTGGTACATGCCTGTAATCCCAGCTACTCTGGAGGCTGAGGCAGGAGAATGGCTTAAACCCGGGAGGCAGAGGTTGCGATGAGCTGAGATCAGCGCTATTGCACTCCAGCCTGGACAACAAGAGCGAAATTCTGTCTCAAAAAAAAATAAATAAAATAAAAAAATAAAGGCAGACTCTTTGCCCATCTTACACAACTAAGAAAGGTCATCCCAGCTTAAAAGCTCCCTGTGGGGTATATTGAGGGCATTGTTGTGATTGTATTGCAGCTTAATTTCTTTGTCTGTATAACCCTGCTTCATTCTCTTCTCCTTCCCCCGGCATCTGCCCTTACCTCCCTTCCTGGCCACCACAGCACACCCAAACTTAGGATGAAGTTACACCCTGTCCTGCTCAGAGAAGCACTTGACCCACTAAAGGAGGAGAGGGACTATCTAAATATGCCAGAGGACTTAGCCAAAAAAATTGGCAGGAGCTGGGAGAGTACATATGAAATTAGATTCTGAAGATGTGATTCATCAAGGAAGTGGAAAATCCAGTTAGGTAAGAAAGAGTTTATCAATATGTGAGCATTCCTCCAGAATATAGCATTTGGCACACTATCAGTGACCATAGAGTTAGAACTAACACATTGGTAGGATATATTTTTTACCCTAAAGAAAGGGATGACCCATAGTAAGGAAGCATAAATTTCAGAGTTGCCACAGCAGATATTCCAGTTATGAGTTTGCCTTTCCTACCCACAGACCCCCAGCCAGACACACTAACTGAGTGCTTACAGAGTGTTTGATCTACTGATACATGATCATACCAGAGGACACAGCAAGAGACTCTTGAATTAAGACTGCCACTTGGACACTTTGAGTTTCTTGTGGTCAAATGCATGACAGGCAAGAAAAGCAGTCACCATCCTGGCTGAAAAAGTCATGATTATCATAAGCTTAGACGGTAAAACACGAAAGGTGGAATGACCCAGACTGGCAGCGTTACTGAGAGTGAGGGAATCTAAGACTAGACAGAAGACCATGAGGAAAAGTTGTGGCCTGAAAAGCAGCTACAATGGCAACTAGTTCATTATACTGTGTTCTTCTTGTAAGGTTTTCCAAGACAAAGTGTCCTCTCAGAAACCTACAGCTGCCTATATAGAACTTATGGAAAGAAGAGGATCTGAACTAAAGGGGTGGACTGTAGTGGATACTGTGTTGCACCACCCTGAATCTCCAGTTGGGACTAAAGGTCCAATTTCACCAGGTGAAAAAAGTTTTGATGCATTATAGGTGTGAGTTCTCTCTGGAAATGGAATAAAGTCAGAAATCCCTGAATCCCATAGCTATTTGATGAGGGGATAAAAAAGAAAGCCCCTCTTGCTCCAACTCAAGACAACCCTAACAGGTCATCTCAGTTCAGAGTTTTTATGGGATTAGCTGAGGCCATTAGTGCTACTGCAAGCAGCCCCAATTCTCTGTCTGTTCCTTTCCTTCCCCCACAGATGTTAAAACCAAGAGCACTCTCTAATAGACTTTCATAATAATCTCAGTTACAAAGTTGGCTTCCTCAGGTACCTGATCTGAAACATGATTAAATGAAATGATGTCCCTAAAGTGCCAGACATTAAAAAGGATCTTATGATATGTGGGTTTGATCTCGTAATAAACCTAAGAAAACATGAGTTTCAAGCAACAGCATTTAAAATGGTAAAAATAACAACACCTATTATTACTAAGTGCTTACTCAATAGTAAACTAAGTGCTTTACGTACATTAACTCATTTCATCCTTTCAACAAGTCTATTATAATCTACATTTTACAGAAAGGTAAAGGAAGCACAAGGGAGTTAATTAACTTCCTCAAGTTCACATGCTAATCCATTACATTTTACCAGATTGGGTTTGAATGTGGCTGTAAAAGAGACATATTTGTAAGAGAAGTTTCAGAATAATCCCTTTGCTTTTTAAGTCCTGTCAGCCTAAAATTTGAGCCTTTTAAAGATGGCAAAGATTTTCTGCTATTGTACATGAACTCATATTCATTGAAAAATCTCATCTGAAGCTATTCTGAGAGGGGAAGAGAAGCTAGTCATCTAAAGAAGTATATTACAAACAATAAACAGAGTCTATAACATTCCTCATTCTTGGAAAACACATACATCATAGGCATAATGTGTTTCTGGGATATAAAGTTGTGTAGTGACTTGGCATTAAACTAAGACCCCAAGTTTTACTTTACTTCATCCAAATAACAGCTGGCAGATGACTGGCCATTGTGACCATGCTTGGCTGAATTTCAGTAACGATGGGAGAATCAATATTCTTGCTATTTCACATAACAAAATGTACTGCATTCAGTTGAGGTGGTGTGGGTTCTGTATTTTATATTGCCAGTAATCAAGTCAATACAAAATGATACAGTAAGTGTTCAGTGAGTGTTGACCATATGCTGGACACTGTGCTAGGCACTAGCATTAAGCATTAACACAGCAGATGCAACATTTTCCTTAAGGAGCTTACCGTCTAAGTACATGGATCTTAAACTTCAATTATTTCCATACTACTTTCAACATTGTTGGCATATTCACATACTGTATGTACTACAATATTCTCACCATAGCTTTAATCATCTTCTTTTATTTAAATTTACTTAAGAAAGTATATAGAACCTCTGAAAATTAAAAGAAGTTATTCTTTGCCATAAAGAGAAATCTTTCATATAAACCAATATAAAAATATAACTACTATAACTAGTTTTTTGAGATTAAGTGTTTGAAAAATAAAATCATTGTGAATTTCACTAGTGATGCGTGTGCCACATTTACTGGCCTCATAGAAGGAGGCAGGTATGAGGAGAAAGTAGGACAATGAATGGCTACTTGATGCAATGTGATAAACTGTTAAAGAACATGGAACCTAAAGCTAAACACATTTGATTCAAATTTTAGTTCTGGCACTTAGCACTTGTTAGTTATGTAACTTCAGGAAACCTTTTTGAGCCTCAATTTCCTCACCTGTAAAATGGAAATAGCATGGTATTTAACTCATTGGGTGATTGTCAAGATTAAATTAATTGAATAGCTTAGAGTTGTGGCTAGCACATCATTAGCATAGTAAGAAGGTTAGTTATTATTGTTAGTATTGCAATATGCCAAGTTATGGGAGTGGGGGTGGGGCGGTCTATGCAGGGTGATTCTCAATTCTATCAGAAGGACCCAGAAAAGGCTTCACAGAGGAGATGCCCATATACATGACTGATGAGTAAGGGTTTATCCAGCCTATGAAGCAGGAGATAGTGATCATTCAGGCAGAGGACACTAAGCTAAAATCACGTCATTTTTTCTCTTCTCTGATGCACTCAATTAGTGGACATCTTTTGGTTTTGCTGCTCCCTTTCCTCCAGTGACAACACTTGGATCTTTCCTTGGATAACTATTCTTTGCTTACTCTTGGCACACATAGATAGGGTGGGACTGAATCCACTCCCAGCTCCTGATCAGGCATGTGAGTCAGATCTGTGCAACCATTCACCTGGCCATGGAGATGAGTGTGGTCAAAATTGAACCAGTCAAAGTGAATCCCAGGACCCTGTATGGAACCTCTAGTAAGAAGAGTGCTAATGGTTTCCTAGGGCTGCTGTAAGAAGTACCACAAACACTTCTTTTTGTTAAGAGCAACTTAACAAAAAATTATTATCTCTCTGTTTTGGAGGCCAGAAGTCCAGAATCAAGACGTTGGCAGGCCATGGTTTCCCTGAAGGCACCGGAGAAGGCTCTATTCCAGGCCACTCTCCTAGCTAGTTGGAGTTCATTGGCTTGTGGCAGCATAACTCTATCTTTTCATGGGTTTCTCCCGGGCCCCCCGGCATGGCTGAGTCCAAATTTCTCCTTTTTATAAGGACACCAGTCATGTCGGATCACAGACTCAGCATAGTCCAGTATACTCCAGTATGACTGCATCTTAACCACTCACATCTGCAAGGACTCCATTTTCAAATAACAACACATTCTGGGGTATTAGGTGTTAGGACTCAGGAATCTGGGGAGAACCACGATGTAACCCGTAGCAGAGAGGTTCTCATTACACAGGATTTAAAGTTGATAATAGATAAGTCTGATGCTTCTGGGGACTCTAGATGGCAGAGAAACACCCTCCCTGGGAATGAAGCCAACTCAGAGGAAATGAGAACTGAGAGACAACAAAACAGGTTCCCACTGTCATCATCTGAGCACCTGAATGCAGCTATGCCTAAAGTTTGATCCCTGAACTTTCCAAGTACAGGAGCCAATAACTCCTTCATTTTTTTAAAGCTGACATTAGTTAGAGTTGGGTTTCTATAACATTGAAATAAAGTAGTCCAGTCAAAAATAAAATCTTAAGCCACTTAGATTTTTTTAAAATTGTACAAATAAATTCTAGGATCCATAAGAGAAAAGGATAGGTTTGTTAAAGAAATAGGAACTTTAAAACAGGTTTAAGCCAATTTTGAAGAGCCACCCCTTTTTAGACACATCCTTTTATATCTTGTTTAGTAACTGTTAGTAGTTTGTGACATTTCTAGTCTGTCCTGGGTGTTACTAGTACCTGACAGGTCAGGCCTGTCACCTCCATAAAAGCAATGAGCATCCATACCAGCAAACTCTATGGTGTGGAGTCCCTTTGAGAATTACTGATGTCACACTAAATCTCATCAGCTGTATTTATTCTCTCTTCATCTCTGCCATTTGAGGCTCTTCAAAAAAAGAAGTCTGATTATTTTTACATGAAGATAGCTTCTCCCTGCTCTTGTGATTTGAAAATTGTAAACCAAAGCTTAATTCTAGGAGAGTTCATTTGTCCTCATGGCAAGTATAATTAAAATATAAATCTCTAGGGGGAATACCTGGAAAATTAAGGTTATTGTTGACATTATTATTAATTAATAATTATCAAATACTCACTTTAAAAAATGATTAGCCTTTAGATTTTGATAGCCTCCATTATCCTCATTAGGTAATAGTGAAATAAAGATGAATGAATCCTCAAGCTGATGAATTAATGATTAAGGCAGTCCAGAAGAATTCAACCTAGATTCTATATCCAGCAGGCTTCCGCATCAGCCTGTGGCATTCTCTTAGCTGGTTAGATTTTGAGTAAGTGTTCGAATGAGATTAACTCTTAGAGCAGTGATTTCATCAGGAGATAAAGTCTGATAAGTAAAGAAGAAAAAATACAAAACCACATTAAATCTGCGATATCCCACTGAGGGTCCCCAGAAGGTAATACCAGAATGCAGCCTGCGTGAGGTTTCTGAAACACCCTTCTATAATCTTGTCACAAGCAAGAGAATTTTCTAAGGAAACATCTAATGATGCTGATAAGAACCATGCACATGAATCAATGAGGAACCTAGACCTCTTGGTTTAGATTTGGTATGACAGTATTGTGTGTTAAATAAATACCAATAAATTATTAAAACATATTGGTTGTATCGTAACACAGAGCCTTAACAATGTATTATGTCAGCATGTACAGCTCTCGCTCAGGGAAATTCTCCATCTCTTTAATTCAAGCATTGACATTCTGTGCCAGCACAAAGCTTTTTTTTATTTGAGATTGACACACGTCTAAAACTGCTTAGATTTTGTGTTGTGCTCTTAATACTTGAAACCTGGCAAATGAAATTCTATGCCACTGTGCATGAACAATGCTTTACAAAAAAAAAAAAATCTTAGCCTGGGGGTTCAAGTTGAGGATTGGAGAAACAAAAAGTGCTTTCACTACTATTGCTTCAAGTTGGGGGAATAATTACTTTGCTTGAGGAAAAGGGAGGGCCATTCCTAACCCCTTGGAAAAACAGTATGTTTGTCAGGCCTTAAATTAGATCATTAAATTCAAGAAGGGTGTTGTATATGGATCCTGGTCATGTCAACGTACGGGCTGCCTGTGTCACGGTGAGGATGTGTTAGTCCTCATCTGGTAACTATTCAGGGGAGCTTTTTTGCTCCTGTTTTATTCTGACATGCCTGGGTAATTGTGGTAACCCTGATGAACTCTCCTTTCTCTAACTGAGGATTAACTTCCTCCAGTTTACTTTCCAAAGGCATTATTATGCCTTCTACTTTGGCTATAGTTTTATTTTCATGAGATTTTCTCAAAATAACATGTCAGGCATCAAACATTACTTAATGCCCTTGAATGTCACCATGTTACTGATTGGGATGGGGAGTCTGGCCAAAGCTGGGACTCGCTGGGTAAGTGTGGATATCAAATCTCACACAGCGCTTTGGCATTTAGCATATCCACAAGGTTGTCCCTATATTCAGTTTTTTTGTTTTGTTTTGTTTTGTTTTGAGACGGAGTCTCGCTCTGTCGCCCAGGCTGGAGTGCAGTGGCCGGATCTCGGCTCACTGCAAGCTCTGCCTCCCGTGTTCACGCCATTCTCCTGCCTCAGCCTCCCGAGTACCTGGGACTACAGGTGCCCGCCACCGCGCCTGGCTAATTTTTTTGTATTTTGAGTAGAGACGGGGTTTCACCGTGTTCACCAGGATGGTCTCGATCTCCTGACCTCGTGATCCGCCCGGCTTGGCCTCCCAAAGTGCTGAGATTACAGGGGTGAGCCACTGCGCCCGGCCTATATTTAGTTTTTGATGCAACAGTTTTGTTTCATTCTCAGCTGTCGGGAAGAAAAGAAAGAGTTTGCTTAAGGTTGAAAATCTTTTTGGATAGTGATCTAGAGGCTTCTATGGGACAATATAGGGACCACGAGCATAATGAGCACACATTCTTTAGTAAGGAACTTCGACCTTTTCTGCCTTACCGCTCAATATCCATTTCCCATCCTCCAGTGCACTAAACAGCCATCCCAGGTGACCTACCATTTCCCCAAAAAGCCGTTTTGCTTCAAGCTTCCGTGCCTTTGCACACGCTGTCTTTGCTATTTGAAGTGCTTTCCCCATCTTTTGAGAAAATTCCTATCTGTTCTTTCAGAATCAGCTCCGGAATCTTTATGAGATCTCTGCTGCCTGGAGAAGCACCCCACTGTGCTTAATTTATAATGAACCTCTTCAAATTGCTTACCTCTTGTTTTTACCTCCTCAAATTTCTGCTTCTGGAAGGGTGAGGTCAATTGGAACAGCCGTCGGGAGCTGTTACTGTACTCCCAGTCCTGGAGTCAGTGATGGAGGCATCAAGCCATTTACTCCATGTGGAAGCAACGCTCTATGGGCTATTATCCCCATTGTTCAGATGTGAATCCTGAGACTCTGAGAAGTAATTTGCCTGGTATCACATAGTTAATAAGTCACAGATCCAGGACTCAATCCCCTGAAGCTGACACCAAGTATGACACAATTGATTTATCACCACAGTAAAATATTTTGTTTTCCTCACTTCTCCTGCAGCACTTGATATATAGTTGGTGCGGTGATAAATGAGCAAATGTTTGGATTATAAAGCCGTTTGTTATGCTATATAGCCCATTCTACATTGGGAGATGGAATGTAAAATGATGTATAATACAGTCTTCTATAATGGAGACTATTAAGATAGAACAGAGGGGGCCTGGCGCGGTGGCTCACGCCTGTAATCCCAGCACTTTGGGAGGCCGAGGAGGGCAGATCCCAGGTCAGGAGATCGAGACCATCCTGGTTAACACGGTGAAACCCCGTCTCTACTAAAAATACAAAGAAAAAAAAAAAATTAGCCGGGCGTGTTGGCACTCGCCTGTAGTCCCACCTACTTGGGAGGCTGAGGCAGGAGAATGGCATGAACCCGGGAGGCAGAGCTTGCAGTGAGCAGAGATTGTGCCACTGCACTCCAGCCTGGGTGACAGAGCAAGAGAAAAAAAAAAAAAGAACAGAGAGAATATTGACAAAATCATAATAGTAATAGCGATGATAGTTTACATTTTGCATATGTGCTCTGTGCCAGCTACTGGTCTACACCTTAGGTAACTCTGCATGAAGCTCTATAGATGAGCTTCAGGAAAGTTAAGGGACAAACTGAGGAGCAAATGTTAGTAACAGCCAGCGTCAAATCTTGAACTTCAAATTACCCCAAAGCTAGCATACTGGAAAAACTACACAGACGCACAGGAAGCAGGCTGTTGATGTAAACCGTTTGTATTCAACATGCTCCATTTTGCAACAGATAAAGTCCTTTGCCTGTAATTTAGATAGTTTAAGTTCTCACTGTGGCTTCGCTACCCAGGAGTTGGGTGATCCGAGGTAAGTAATTTTTCCTTTTTGGTTTCAGTTTTCTTAAAAATTCCATTCTGGTTCTGAGACTCGATATGCTCCTAATAAGTTATGCAACAACCTGTAGTAGCTAGTGGACCCTTCCTGTTTCTCAGCCGCAAGCCTTTGACAGCTCAGGGATTTGGCGTTTGTCACCCTCTGCCTGGTCACTTCTTTCCCACTTCTCCCATGTGGCTTACCCTTCAGGTCTCAACCCAAATGCCACCTCCCAGAGAGAACATCTCTGACCTCAAGTTAACCTCCCCATTACTTCCCCTGCATGGTTTCCAGAAGTTGAAATTATTGCAATTATTCCTTTACTTGCTTTTTCCCTACTCTCACCACTGAAACACCAGACCGTGAGGACAGGGCTCTGGCTGTCTTTTTCACCATGGTAAACTCATGCCTCAGACAGTGCTTCGCACTTACTAGGTGCTCAGTAAATATTTTTATTGTTACTGTTTTCAGTCATTCTAAGTAAAATAAGTATTGTTAGTGTTTTCAGTGATTCCAGAGAAAATCAGCCAAAACTTTCGTGCTTCACACATCTTTATAAATTTCCATTTTCACTGGATGCTCATTTCTCAATACCTGTAGTTACCTTTCTACCCCACCCCATTCTCAATCCTTCAAACACGGTCCTGCTTTCCATACAGGTGGGGGAAAGGCATGTGGCTGGCTGATTAAGCCATTAGCCAGGCAAGCAATTCTTTCCTGAGAAAGTGAGTCATTGCAGGTTCAGAAACTAGGCATTCACACTGGAAACCACCCGGGCAACTCTGTTCTTGAGTACCCTTGCCTAATGTGGTTTAGTGAAAACCTTTGCATTGCTTTTAATTCCCTCTTAAAGTAATGCGTACCATTTAATCACGGTTCCCACCCTTCCTATTGTGAGAGCCAGGGACTGGTTTATAAAACACGAAGACAAGGAAGAGCAGTTGACTCAAGACCTACTGGCGGGTTCTGCTTGCCCTGCTGAGGCGCCTTTGTTTGTGGAACTGCATTGTTTTGTTTCTGTGGTTATATTTAGAGCAGTGCACAGAGAAGGGAAAGGGGATGGGAAATGAATTAGTTTACAAATATGTTGGTGATATAATTAAAAGGGCAGGAAGATGCCATGTAAATAAATAGTAATGGGGGGAAGGGAAGAGCTGAGGGAGAGAAGACTGAGGAAATTCAGGAAATATGGGGCTTCACGAAGAGCAATAAGGCTGCTTGGCTGTGAAGGTCAGGCTGTCCCCAAGCACTGCCAAGTGTCCAAGGCACATTTCCTAGACAACAGGACATTATAACGAAGGAATCCACCTGAAGTTTTCTCTTATCACCACAAGGAAAGAACTTTTCAAGCATATTCTAGGCAAATCCTTTTCTTTTTTTTTTTTCTGAAAAAAATTCAAAAGTAGTAATAGATGTTTTGATAAATGAATAGCTACCACTGATTGAAGGCTTGCATTGGCAGAGTTAAAAGCCCTTTTACGCATTTAATTCACACAGCAGCACTCTGAACTAAGTACTGTTATTATTCCCATCTTTCAAGTGATAAAACTGAGGCAGGGATGTGAAGCCACTTGCCCAAAGTTAAACAGGTAGGAAGAAGCAGAGCTAGCCCTGGAGGTCATTCTGCCTTGCTCCAAACCCATTACCTTAACAACCTCGCTCTCCTGCCTCTCCAAAATTTAAGTCTTTTTAGAATTAACCATATGAAATTGCCAATCTTGGGTCATTTTTTTATTTACGAAAAGTGGCAATTTCACGTGATTCAACCTAATGCAAAATTGTAGAAAGTATGGAATTCTTCCTCCCGCTGTCCAAAAATGTGTACTTCTAGAACTTCCCAGTGCACACACCTACAATGGCACACCTAGACAGATGTCCATAATTTTACATTGTGTTGTTTACAAGACTGGGAAAGTATGCTCAAAAACACTCCTTGGACAACAATGCACAGATATTCTTGTGCACATGTGTGACTATTTCTGGAGGCTGGCTACCTGGAAGCAGAATGCTAAATCATAAACTTTCCCTCAGGGCATGGCAGTTCTTAAAATTCTGCTCTCCTTGCATCAGTCGTTCAAATTTCCAGGTACTAGGTTCATAGAGGGAATGCCAACTCATTTGAGCCAATGAGGTACGAATGCTGGATGCATGGGGGTGGACCCAGAAAGACTTTTGAAGAAGTAACCCCAGCAATGACCTTCCCCCTGACCAGAACATAGATATCTCAAATTTATGAATATGATTTCCTGCCTCAAAAAGGTCAGAGATCACTGTGAAGCTCTGGTTTGTTTCATCAAGCCCAGAGAGATACGTTGAAGGGGTGGTGTTGACCTCAAGGGTCTTCGCTGCCTGGAGATGAAAGGCCTGTGAAGGTCAAAGACCTCTGTTAAGTCAATATCCTACACAGTGATAGCTCTCTGGTACTCTGATCTTCAATGACTCAGCTCCCTGGGGATCGCATGCTCCTCAGACTGATGTGATGTTGGTTCTCGGGTGTTTAATGTCATCTGTCTTGATCTCCTGGTTCTCTTTTACCTGGCTCATGCTAGCCTACCTGGGATTGCAGCCGACTGATCATTTGAGTACATTGGGTGTTCATTTCTGCGACTCAGAGCTGTACTGCCTGGCTTTGTGCAGCTGTTGGGATTCCCTGTTCTTGGATGGAGACTGTCTCGACTGTCTATTCCCTGGATGCCAGCAGTAACCTGCCCTCTGACGATCTATTCCACTCCAGGCAATTTCAACCCAGCAACAGGATGATGGTTTCTAAAATACATGTTAGATTTTAATCACTCCTCTGCTTCCTCATAATTCTTTTTTTTTTTTTTTTTTTGAAATAGATTCTCTCTCTGTCACCCATGCTGGAGTGTAGTGGCATGATCTCGGCTCACTGCAACCTCTGCCTCCCGGGTTCAAGCGATTCTTCTGCCTCAGCCTCCCTAGTAGCTGGGACTGCAGGTGTGTGTCACCATGCCCAGTTAATTCTTGTATTTTTAGTAGAGACAGGGTTTTACCATAATGGCCAGGCTGGTCTCGAACTCCTGACCTCCAGTGATCCTCCCACCTTGGCCTCCCAAACTGCTGGGATTACAGGTATGAGCCACCACTCCCAGCCTGTGGCTTCCCATAATTCTTAATAAAATACCAACTCCTTCCCATGGCCTATACAGTCCTACCTGATATGGCCCCTGCTGCTCCTTCTTAGGCCCCACCTCATACTAATTTCCACAAACTCCTGGGCTCCAGCCCTATGCACCTGTCCACACCTTTAGGGAACCATGTTTATTTCTTCACACCCCTCCAAAGTCATTAACTTGCTGTTCCTTCTTTAGGAAAACTCTTTCCCTTAATTTCCCATGGGTGGTTTAATCTTTCCATCTCTGAAATCTTCTTTTGGTGTTGTTGTTGTTTACTTATTATTTTCTGTTTCCTTAATAAATATTCACCCATAAAAGCAGAGCCCTCTTTTGTGTATTTCACCAGTGTTTAGAATGATACTTGGCACTTCTTAGGAGCATGCTAAATGTTCGATGCAAAAGTGAATGAAGAAATGAATGTGTCTTGGGTTTCTGTTTTCAAAGAGCCGGTGGTAATTATTAAGTAAAGGATTTCCTTTGGCTAGTCTTTAGCAGACGTACTTCTTTCCAGAGGGAGGAAGAGAAAGTGGATAGGTTTGTTAGGTTAACAAAGCTATATGTTTAAAAACGTTCATCATCATTTCATATTAAAGTGAAACAATGTAAATGCCTTTGTTAGGAAAAGCATCCAATATTGTCTGAAATAACACAGAATAGAAATCTGTTACCAGAATCAGATTACCCATAAGAACTGGCACGAATGGTGACTAAGAGTGTGCAAATAAAAAGAGTTAATTCCAGAACAATGTGTTTGGTATTACAACATTTATTATTTAAAAAATAATAAACTAAGAGATTCATATCTGCGTTGACATTGTAAAAGAATTTAGGGGAAAAACTGGTTATCCCTGAAAGATGAATAATAGAAATGTTTTTATTTTCCATTCCACATGTTTATAGTTGTTTAAAAGGACTGTGTATTTCTTTCATTAAGTACATAAGACACCAAAGGGATATATAAAAAACCAGTACGTAAGACACCAAAGGGATATATAAAAAACCAGGGACACCAAAGGGATATATAAAAAAGTTCAATCTAAGAAAGAAAAAGTAGAGAACGACTATTTCTAAAGCAAGTAGAAACAATGATTCATAAACTGGGCAATGATTAAAAAAAAACAAACCAGGCTTAAAGATGTGACAGGCTGTGATTAGACAGTCCAAATCCTTCAACCAGCCCCTGGCTCTACACAACAGCCTTTGTGGCTTAACTGGTGCTAAAAAAGTGCTTCTTCAAGCTGATGTTAGACTGCTCTTCAGAAAGAAAACTGAGCAAACCATTTTATTTTATTTATATTTATTTATTTATTTATTTATTTATTTATTTTGAGATGGAGTCTCGCTCTGTCACCCAGGCTGGAGTGCCATGACGCTATCTTGGCTCACGGCAACTTCTGCCTCGTGGGTTCAAGCAATTCTCCTGTCTCAGCCTCCTGAGTAGCAGAGATTACAGACACCTGCCACCAAGCCCAGCTAATTTTTGTATTTTTAGCAGAGACAGGGTTTCACCACGTTGGCCAGGCTGGTCTCAAACTCCTGACCTCAAGTGATCCGCCCGCCTTGGCCTCCCAAAGTGCTGGGGTGAGCCACCATGCCTGGCACAAAGCAACATTTTAATAACACTTTTAGAAGTTTCTTTCACTTGTAGGTTTTCCCTCTGTGACTTACTGATACTCTCAGGTCTGCCTTCCTCCCTTTGTACTGGAGATTCGAGTACAGCCTTGTGCCACTTTCCTGATTCCAGGTTGCTGGTGTTATCATCACTGCTCACTTCTCTCCTTCCCTGTGGGAAGCTGACTTTTGTCTAATCTTTCATTCTCAGCCTCTGAAGTTGGGGCCAGAAAAGGTAAGGCATCAGAGAAACCTAAAATAGGAGAGAGAGGGGTCTTCAAATGATAAAAGCATACTTTGGAATTGAACCTGGACTAAGGGATTGAGACATACATGTGGGCCTACACTTGGTGACTTCAATCATGTAACGACAAAGCAGGACGGATGAGGACGGGACCTGTCTTAGTGGGTGGCTGATACACAATAGAAACTTACTGCTCACAGTTCTGGAGGCTGAGAAGTCCAAAATCAAGGTACTGGTGTATTGGATATCTGGTAAGGGCCCCAACTTCTGGTTCACCTAGGGCACCTTCTTGCCACATCCTCCATGGTGAAAGGGCTAGCTAGGTCTCTGTTATAAGGGCACTAATCCCATTTGTAAGGGTTTCACTCTCATGACTTAATGAAATCCCAAAAGGTTCCACTTAATACCAACACATTGGAGATTAGGTTTCAACATACGAATTTTAGGGAAACATCCAGACCATAGCGGGAGCCCATATGCATATCTTACTAATTCATTCAACAAATATGTATTAAATGCAAGCTACAGGCCAGTTACTAGGTTATGAGTGGGGCACACAAGCAAAGCAGATGGGCTCCTGGCTCTCCTGGGCTCCCAGTCAAACTGGGAGGTGAACAATAGTTACCAAAAAAGAAAGTATGATTGCAAACTATGAAGGACTGTGAAAAACTGAGCATGGTTTACATGAATGTAAAACACATGTATGTAAGTCTCTGACTTAGTTCAGGGGGACAAAAGAAGGCTTTCTGGAGGAAGTAACTTTTGAGTGGTGGTGTGAAGGATAAATGGGAGCAAACAAGGCAAAAGCAAAATAAACAACAAACAAACAAACAACAACAACAACAAAAAAACAGCAAGTGTAGAGGACCTGTGAGGATAGGGTGCCTGTCACCCTGGAAAGATTGAAAGCAAGCCCAGGTGGCCGCAGCATGGAGATGCAGGGCGTGCCTAGTCAGAAGAGCAAGGCTGATAAATATTGCAGCCAGCAGTTAGCTGCTGACTGGGATTGCAGGGGTTCTCTCTGGATGCCAAGTGAAAGTTAGAACAGACTCATTAGCTCTCTTTTCAGTCCCTTTTTGTCTCTTTGCACTCCTAAAAAGGAAGCCACCTCTGATCCTTGACTTTCCCCTAATCTTACTTCCTGAGAACTCCCATTTTTCTTAATCAAACCCACTAGTCCTGTTGTAATAATAAGAAAGAGGACCCTTTCTACTCCCCGAAGCATTGAAAGAACACCTTAAACTGCGTGCAGTATCCACTTTTCCCCATATATGATAACCCATGGCTGTGATCCACACAGAAATGTTTACTGAGTGTTTACAATGTCAGGAATCAAGGGAGATGCTGGGAGTCCGTAAACATGTACGGTCTTTGACCACATGGAGCTTGCTGTCTACCGCAGTGATTTTTTAAAGAGTGGTCCCTGGACCAGCAGCATCTTCATGACCTGGGAACTTGTTAGGAATGCAGATCACTACGTCCCACTCCAGATCAACTGAATGAGAAATTCTGGGGTGGCACGCAGCAATCTGTGTTTTAGTAAAGCTTCCACATAATACGGCTGCTGGTAATGTTTGAGATCTAGTGGATATTTGTTTTGGTAGATTTTAACTTAACGGAGCACTTTCACAGACATTATTTTCTTCCATATTCTGATTTAATTATTTAAATTTCAAAATGTGAAATATTTCAAATGTACAGAAAATAAGACACCAATGTATACCCATTTTCCAAATAGTATGAATGCTATCACTTTGTCGTATTTCCTTCAGGTATTATTTTAGTTTTTGGAAAACACATGGAATTTTCCAGGTTCAAATGCAATTCCACCTCCCATTTCTTTTCCACCCCATTCTTCCAAAGAAATCACCACTATCTTGAAATCTATTTGTAATACATGATGGGTTCCATTTTTGCAAGTCTGACAAAAACAAGCTACATTGACATATCAGTGTTGTGTTTTCTACTCCTTTCTCCCACTATTCAATACTAGGCAATCTTTGACAGCCAGGTTTAAAATATTTTGTGATTCAGAATTGAGAAAAGAGTAGACAAAGGAAGCTGTAGGTCTAGAGGAAGTAGAGGAGGACTGAGAGAAAGAGAGAGAGAGAAAAGTTATGTTGATTACATATTGAAGGCCTGGGAAGGAAAGGCGTCCGAAGAGGAATGGAGGAAAGATGTACAGCCAGTGATGATTAGAGTCAGGGAATTTGTTAAATGGGAAACTTTGAGGTAAGAGAGAATTGGAAAGAAGAGAGACAGGTTTTGGGAACTGTTGTCCTGGTTTGTATCTTTAATATTGCTTCATGTGTTTTGAGAGACCTGCAAAAAGACTGGAAATTTTTTTTTTTTTTTTTAGGTATAGTCTCACTCTGTCACCCAGGCTGGAGTGTAGTGGTGTGATTTCAGCTCACTGCAGCCTCAGCCTCCCGGGTTCAAGTGATTATCTTACCTCAGCCTCCCAAGCAGGTGGGATTACAGGCATGTGTCACCATGTCCAGCTAATTTTTGTATTTTCAGTAGAGAGAGGGTTGCACCATGTTGACCAGGCTGCTCTTGAACTCCTAACCTCAGGTGATCTGCCCACCTCAGGTGATCCGCCCACCTCAGCCTCCCAGAGTGTTGGGATTACTGGCGTGAGCCACTATACCCGGTCAACACTGGAATTTTAAAAATCACTACTTCATGGCTAGCTTGGGTTTCTTTGAATGAACTTCTGTGAAGGTACTAGTCCATCCGAGGCTCAAGATTTATTAGGGTTACACTAGATAAGCCACTGGCAGAGAGGTACTTAAGGAATACAAAGTTCAGCTGGGCATGGTGGCTCACGCCTATAATCCCAGCACTTTGGGAGGCTGAGGCAGGTGGATCACAAGGTCAGGAGATCAAGACCATCCTGGCCAGCATGATGAAACCCCATCTCCACTAAAAATACAAAAATTAGCTGGGCATGGTGGCACACACCCATAGTCCCAGCTACTTGGGAGGCTGAAGCAGGAGAATCACTTGAACCTGGGAGGCAAAGATAGCAGTGAGCTGAGATCTTGCCACTGTACTCCAGCCTGGTGACAGAGTGAGACTTCGTCTCAAAAAAAAAAAAAAAAAAAAAAAAATTTGAATACAAGATTCTCAAAGTGTGGCCCCTGGACCAGTGTTAGGGCCTGACTGTTTAATCCAGAATTGGGAAACTGTGGCCTACAGGCCAAATCTGGACACACTCATTCATCGCTGTATTGCCTTTGGCTGCTTTCAACCTACAATGGCCATGTTGAGTAGTGGTGATGGAGACCCTATGGCCCATAAAGCCTAAAATATTTATTGTCTTGTCCTTTACATACAAGTTTGCTGATGGCTGACTTAAATTTTAAGCCAATAGCGCATTTTTATCTCTCTATAAGAACAGGTTCAGAGACAGATCCATGAATCAAGTCAGGCTAGTACAAGTCAACAAAACTTCGCAGGGCACGGTGGCTCACACCTGTAATCACAGCACTTTGGGAGGCCGAGATGGGCGGATCAACAAGGTCAGGAGATCGAGACCATCCTTGTCAACATGGTGAAACCC
>NW_012101920.1:2018710-2047586 GCF_000951045.1 Mandrillus leucophaeus
CTGAAGTAGACTTTTCACCCTTGCTAGATGGAAATAAGAAAGCCTGAAGCTCCAGACCCCATGGACACATCTGACATCACTGTGAGGGAAGGCCTACCTAAGTCAGGAGAGATGTAAAGGAGACAGAGCTGATAAATGCGGAGAAAGACTGGGGCTCTGGAGCAGGCTTGCCGGAGGCTCCCGGAGCTTTGGTTACATGAGGAATATATAGTTGTCCCTTGGTATCTATTGGGAATCATTTTCAGGAAACTCCTCTCCCCTCCTTGGATAGCAAAATCCATACACTCAAGTCCCTGATATAAAATGGCATATGGTGTTTCCATAAGTCCTATGCACATCTTCCCATATTCTAGTTTAAACCATCTGTAGATGGTTTATAGTACCTAATACAATGTAAATGCTATGTAAATAGTTGTTATATTATACTGTTGACTTGCATTATTTTTATTACTGTATTGTTCTTTTTTTCAAATGTTTTCAATCCATAGTTGGTTGAATCCAGGAATGCGGGACCTTCAGATAGAGAGGGCTGATTGTATTCCAATTGCTGGTTATTGTTCATATCACATATTGTTCATATTGTGGGGTTTCTATTACTGGCAACCTGGAGATTCCCATCTAATTCAGAGTCTGTTATCTTCTTTATTCATTTGACCCGAGTGCCTTCCATAAAGATTTGTTAATCAAGAAGCATTTCTTGACCACTGAAGTCTACTCACAACTGTATGGATTAGTTCAGGAAAGTGAGAACACCTGCTGAAGGGTGAACACCCACCAAATAGAACCAAAAACTGAAAGAAAGGAAAAAAAAGACTAAAGGAGAAAAGAAATGAGATCACTCACCCAAGGATCATTTTGAGATACTTGTTCTCTAGAGATGAACATTCTGCAATAAAGATATCAGCAAACATACAGTCAGATATGAAATGATAAATACAAATAATTTTACAAGGACTATAAAGCTCATTATTGGCAACAGGTATTTCGTGGAGAGTGAAAAAATAAAAGTGAGGGGAGGGAGAGCATGAGGACAAATACCTAATGCATGCGGGACTTAAAACCTAGATGACAGGTTGATGGGTGCAGCAAACCGCCATGGCACATGTATACCTGTGTAACAAACCTACAGGTTCTGCACTTGTATCCCGGAATTTAAAGTAAAATAAAAAATAATAATAATAAAAACACAAAGTAAAAGACCCAGACTTTTAGTTTCTGGCTATGCCAATAACTTGTAAGTCATTTTCCCATTCGTTGATGCCATTCATCACTCCAATATTATTTATTGACCGTTTACTACAAATGATAAGCACTGTTCTAAGTACTGGCCTCAATTTCTCCATCTGTAAAATTAGAGGATGAGATCAGATGATTCCTGCAATGCCTTCCCTCGCTTACCTTTTCAAGAGAATTTATCCTCCCCATGTTTCAGTTCAAATCACTGCTCGACCGTCTCCCAGCTGTGAGATATTAGGCAAGCCGTTTAATCTCTCTGCATATTCATTTCTTTTTCTTGGAAATAGGAATAATGACAGTATCTCTCTCAATGGATTGTTGTGATATTTTAATGGATTAATACATGTATTTACCACAGTTCCCAGCACATAGTGAGTGCTATACAATGTTAGTGCCATTATTAGGATCATTGTCATTATTATTATTTAATAACAATTACAGAAACTGAAGAGTTGGGTTTGAAAATGGGACTCCCCCTAGATATTAAAATAACCACATATTGCTTCATTTAGTTAGAGCTGTTCTCACCCTGCTGAGACTCTCTTCGAACATATAACCAAAGCAATTTTTTTAAAAAATACCACAATGGTGTCAAATTGTTTGGGTGGTTTTCCCAGATGGGCATTTATATATACCCGCTGTTTGTCATGGACATGATACCTGTGACTCCATCAGTTCGTAATAAGCACAGTACCAGCTGCCATTTATTCAGGTGCTCACTGTGTGCCTGGCATTGTGCTAAAAATAAGCAGTGTGTTTCTCTTCATTGCAACCCCGTTGGGCAGAAATAATTACCAGACTCGTGTTACTGAGAAGGAAACTGGGGATCAGGGAAGCCCAGTCCACAGCTAAGAAGTGGCGAGCGGGTCTGAGTTCATGTGTGACTCCAAAGCCCACACTGCTGAACCTGATTCTACACCACCTTTTAATTCAAAGTACCAAGATGAATAAAATTTTAAATATCCCCTGCTCTAAATGTCCTTTCCTGTAATTTTGGCTCAATTAACCAAATAAATTACATATGAAAAGTCAATCTTCTTGGACACAGTTATCCCACTTTATTAAGATGATACATGATATATGTATATATGTATACACTATATTTAGGTACAAATAAGTGCCCACAACTTTCTTAAATACTCATAAAATTTTTATTTAGGAGTGCGTTTTATTCGTTAAGCATTAATGTATATAGATCGTTAACTATTTAACAGAAAGATTGGCATTGGTAACCACTGTTAATTGATGATCAATCATAAAGAGACAAAGCAAACTTGATAATACAGTAAAGGTCACTAGAAAGCTGGTTTGATTTGCTAAAATGTGATTGATTTACAGCCTTTCAGTATATGCATTGCACTGAGTAAGATTCACCTAGAATAGATCAAATTTAACCCAAGTTTGCTTCCATTTGATTTCATTGAGTGAATCAAGACTTTATAATAGCATTCCTTCTTCCACTCACTCAGTAAATCTTGCCTTCCATGTTGGGGAAAGATTTTTCCAGGAGTATCTACATTAGTCAAAGAATGCACCTTCTTGGAAGCCTGTCTACCTTCATTAAATGGTTTTCAGAGCTCACAATGCAACTGAATAACGTGCATTATTCAAATGGTTTTCAATGCACATGAGGAAAAGGAGGTGTGCTCAGATGGGAGTGATTTTAAGTAGCTCATCTGCACCACAGGAAATTCATTTCTCCTTTGATTCTTATGCCATTTCGCTGGAGGCAGATGTATTTCTAGTACCTATATAGTTTTGTGGGGGCTTTGCAGCCACCTAACCCAGTCTGGTGAATAGTCATCACACTTTTGAAAACACAACCAAATGCCTTGTAATTTTCTTAGGAACAATACTTTTTATGCTTCTCCATTCTAACTCAAAGGTAAAGTGAGATGTTTTTACTAAATGGGCTTATTTTCTCCCACGTGGAGTTTTAGACCCTGTGACAAATGTAATGAAATCTGTCAGTCTTTTCCAGCTAGACACAGAAAACTAGGTGCAGTGTTCCTCTGTCTTATTTGTCAATATGAGGTGAAAAGGATGGGGGTGAGGGGTGCTTTTAAGATGGCTTACAACTTTGGAGCTTGGATCGAAGACATATGCAGTTTCCAAAGAGATAGATTGAGCACATGCAGGAGAGAGGAAGCGTTTGCAAAAAGAGCCCCCGGAATCCTTCTTGACAAGCGTTTTGCATGCAGTTAAATAGACAAATGTATTCTGCTGCCAGGATTTTGCAGGAATCATATTTGATGTCTGTCACCAAAAAGATTCTTGGGCACTGGTGGAGCGACAAACTGTTATGCCTTAGAGCAGTGACTCTCAAACTTGAGCATGCACCAGAATCACCTGGAGGGCTTGTTAAAACACAGATTGCTGGGCCCCTTCCACAGAATTTCTGACTCAGTAGGTCTGGGGTGGGGCCCAGGTGATGCTGATGCCACTCGACTGGGGTCTTTAAGAATCACTAACTTAGAGTGATCAAAGAGGGTAAGCTTGAAGATCCTCCACCCATAAACATCCACTATCTGAGGATTATCAGGACCTGTGCTTTTGTGCTTACAGTTTATGCTACAGATGCCAAAAACCGTAAAGCAACATGAGACCCCCCAGAAGCAATTTACTTAGTGAGAAGTTGGTTTAACTTTTTTTTGTTTCATATCTCTACCACTCGTAGCTTCCTAGACATGTCTAATCAGCATTGCCCTTTCCACCTCTTGTTTGTGAAACTGTGCTTTCTGAAACTCCTGTCTTGCTTTCTGTCTGATAGAAAAGCCAACAGCTCGCAGAATGCATTACACAAGCTAGTGCTTTAGGCTAGATGTACCAGAGGTGATTCAAGTCGATGAACAAAGCCTCCATTTATGATACCTATGTACATTCTCAACCGATATGTTCTTGGTGATGGCAACTATTAACATTTTCTCAGCATTTCAGGGATTTACATTTGACCCCCAAAGTGAGCCAGCTCTGAGCTCCACGGACCCATAACGTGCATTGTGTACCATTGCTAATAAACATTTACAACGTGGTGTGTGCAGGCCCCGCTCCATGAGGCCCATTTGTGAGAACATAGCGACTGATCTGTATTTAGGCCAGCATCTCACACCACATTAAAGAGATTGGTTTATTCTTATTACATTGCTTTGTCACTTGCATTTGCATCTCCAACATTTCCCATACCCCAGCACAAAATAGTTCGGAATGCTGAGGTATCCACAACTTCTCCCAATCCTTGGGAGCAATATTTGGAAAGGACAGTGGCGAGGGCTGCTTTTACAACAACGTCAGAGCAGCAAGAGTTGATTGTTTCTTTCCATCCAGCCACACAACAGCCTTCCTGTTTCTGCACCTAGAAACAGCTATTCAGATAAAAGATGCAAGTTCAGTCCTGTTGACATCTGAGTGGGCAGAGAACTATCCTTCGAAATCTTGGCCCTTTCCTATCTACCTTGCCAAGAGTTGGCATTGCTTGATTTAAATTTTGGCTGTTGCACTTCATGGTGCAGAAACCCCTCTACATATGTAGAAAGGGTGTGTTTATAAATCTACACCCACTGTGCATTTGTCTATTTTTATATATGCATATTGCATAGTAATAGAGATTTTATGCATTGAATAAAACTATTTCCCCCAATTTCACTCGGTTTATCGTTCTGCTGAATAATTCAGCTACTATATGGACTTCATGGACTTTTGCTTGATAAATTCACTATTCAGAGCGTTTCCATTCATTGGAATTTTTAATCAGGTTGAAACCCATCACGTTGAGATCAAAGCTGGGAATAATGATGTTACCAATCTATGTTTTAGCCAAAGGATGTTCCTTAGAGCGCACGTCCTCAGATCGCTTAGTCGCTAGCTAAAGTGTAAGAGAATTTATGGTGCTAAATAAAACCAGGAGAAAAAAAAAAAGATGTTTTAATAAGATGAAAATCCAAATGTTAAAATAATGAGCCATCTGCATGGGTGGCCCTCTCTTGAGAGAGATGCCAAGAGCTTTGCCATCTGTGAAACATTTACCAGCTGTTTCCTTCCCTTTTTTGTGAACATAAGAAATCCTTGCAGTTGGTGTTTCTAAGTGATACATCATAGAGAAGAAAACAGGTTTGCCCAACTTCAGGAAGACTGGACAGAGCTGAATTAACCAAATAATAATTTTGGCAACTGCAGAGGTATATACCAGCGTGCCACTCTTCTTCCTGCAGATCCCTTTTCTGAACCTCAATAGAGGGCACGGCAGATGAAAAGGGATCGGGAAATGAATCACATCCCACGAGGTCATTTAAAACCGAATGTTTGCAGAGAAAGTCTGTGCCTGCTCACTCGACTGCCTGCAAGCTGGTTTTACCTTCTGAGTATTCAAGCAAGGTTTGGACTAAATTGTAATCCAACTGAAACGGGGAAAGGTGTCTAAAGCAGTCCAAATATTTTTGAACATGTCTTTCCTTTTTCTTTCTCTTCTCTGATCACTGTTTCACATATCTGCCAGTCAGCCCTGTATTCCTGCAGCTTTTGCCCTGACAGGCACCTTATCTAGGTTGCCTGAGTTCTGTATGGTCTTAGGATCTGAGCAGAGTGCCGTGCATGAATTTAACTTTGCCGCCGGCTCTGATCCGAGGCAATGTGCCCAGCAATAAAATCCTCACAGTGTGGGGTGCTGATCTATCGATGCCTCCCCAGGTTCCTGCTTTTTTTTTTTTTAACCTCCCTGTTCTATCGCCAGAATCTGACAGAATTTTATTTTTTCTCCGACTGCCATCTTTTCTACTTCATTAACTGTCAAATGCATTTCAGGGAACATAACCTAACAAGAAGGTTTAGCTAATGAATGTGAAGTCTTTCAGATGTTCCCCTCAGGTGTCATTCCTGAGGAGTTTAGGAAAGCTTTAGGTCATTTTTCAAAAAATAATTTTTCTAAGGCCATATGCAGTGAAACAGAGGGGATATGAATCTTTGGACTGCGGCTGCTCTCGCTCCAGTGCCTCGGTGTTAAGCCAAACCTTAGGGGGAAAGAAAATCAAGACTCACGGCTTCCTCCTGGAAAACTCAAGAGTCCCAACAGCAGAATTGCCAGCATTCTCTAACGGGTGATTTCACATATCCGACTGGAGGGTTGTGCACTGTGAGAGTCGCATTTCATGTAAAGTAAGGGCATAAAGGAATTTTTCTAGGTCATTCAGCAAAGCAAAGTTAACCTCACTTTCCAAGCCAGAGGAAATTTCCGGGTGCTTCATTCCCTTACTCAACCATGAACTGAGAGCCTGCTGGACTCTAGGCACTGTGTCCACTTCTGAGGTGGAGGTGGGAGCAAAGCTGCAGGTTCCCTACGTGCAGAGAGCTTACAGATCATGGTGGAGCCAATGAAACACGACTTACAATCAATAGCGAGGCTACTAAGTCCACAGTGGTTTTCAGTCAGAAGTAATTTTCTCACCACCATCACCACCACTAGGGGACATGTGGCAATATCTGGAGATGTTTTTGAGCCATCACAACTGGGAGGAGAAGTGCTACTGGCATCTAGCAGGTAGAGACTGGGGATGCTTCTAAACATCCAATGCACAGGACAGCCCCCACAACAAGATCATGAGAGTTATGTGGCTCAGTAAGTCAATAGTACCATAACTGTGAAACTCTGTCCAGAGAGAATAGCTGGAGGAGAGATGGGGGTGAACAGGTGAAAGGGTCAGCGTGCCATGTGCCTCTCCAAGAATCTAATCACCAAGGAGAAGAATCAAGAAAAACAGGGATTTATGGGGCTCTTGAGCTACCAGCCTTTCTCTGTTGTGTTCTAAGACCACCTTGAAAGGCTTAACCCTTACACCATGGCTGTAGTCTTTATCTTGTTAATGACGTGACATAGTTATAAGACATAGCAGGACACAGGGGTGAAAGGCATAAAGAGAGACGGGAAGAGACAGGAATCCGTAGATGTAAAGGCTGGGAGGAGAGCTCTGGTACAGTTAAGAGACTGAATTTCGAAAGCAGCCATCAGATTTCTGACTTGGAGGAGTAGGTGGTTGGAGGACAAACATCCAGAGAAGGTGTTTTCATTTTCAACTGCTCTCTCCATGTTACACCTTTATCAAAAGATGTGACCAGCACTTCCTCTTTACAAGCAGTACCTTCACAATCATCAGCAGTGTGTCTGATTCACATTTTCTGACGACCCGCATGATAGATTTAATTATGCCCATTTTCCAGTTGAGGCCGTGGAAGACAGCATGGCCCTATCTACAGAACAGCTACAACCATCTGAGCAAAAGGTAGGTTAATGAGATTTAAATGCCAGCCTCCATTTCCAGGCAGGTAAATCTAGATCCATATTTGTATACGTTCAAGCAGGTTACATATAGGTTATCTACTCAGATATAATTCTATTCTTCACACAGTACCTAGAGTTGAGTGTGCAGTTTTATTTTATTATGTTTCCTAATTGAAACGCGCGGCAGCACAGAGCATCTAAAGTTATTTTTAAACCAAAACTTGCTTATCTTTGGCTTGGGAGTACTTTCCATGGTATTGCCACTCACCGCTCCCATGAAATATACCTTTCTCATTATGTGTGGGTTACTTAGCATTTTTCAATACTATGGCACACGGTGTTACAGCAGGACACATCAGTGCTTATAAATATGACAGGAGTAATTGACAGAAAAAGTAAAAGTTACACTCTAGACATTCACAATCTCTTCTATATTTTCCCATCTTTTCCTTTATACCGGGAGCCAGCAGGTATTTCTGCCAGAATACACAGAAAGAAGGGAATAAACTTTAGAGACAGGCAGATGGGCCTACATCGTGGCAGTCTTATTGGCTCGGCAGTATTTGGCAAGCTATTTAACCTCTCCGAGCTGTAACTTCCACCTACAAACTCGAGGTAGCAATATCTTTCTTGTAAGGGGTGTGTGTGTGTGTGTGTGTGTGTGTGTGTGTGTGAGAAGAGTTTTGTGAACGTGTTATTAAGCATATAAAACACTGAGCCCAGTGCCTGGCATAGGTAAAATTACTATTCAAAAATGTCAACTCTTTTTGTATATTATCAAGCCTCCTGAAAACAGGCTACTGTATGGGATGCAGAGAACTAACGCCATTCAAGCTTAGCTTGATGAAGAGAGATAATCTTTATTCTTGTGATAATATATGTAAACATTTTAATTCCACTTCTCGTAGGTAACTGAAAAGATAGGGTGGTGCAGTTAAAAAAAAAAATGGGGAGAGAATTGGTGTACAATGTGATTTCAGATCCCGGGTCACCAACTTGGTATTCGTGTCAGAATGGGCAACATCTATTTGAGTGTCAGTTTTATTCCTATACAATGACTTATATAATTATTACCCTACAGGTTTGTGGAGAGGATGCAGTGGACAAGATATGCATTGTCCTTTACTGGGGGATGATTATACACACCCATCAGGTTTGCTTCATGTGACTTGCTTCAGCCAATCAAACATGAGCAAAAATGACAATTGTCACTTGGGCAACATCGTTTAAGAGCTGACTCTTTTTGCCCTTTGTTTCTCCATCAGCCTGGGTGCCAGAATGAAGGGAACATGGAACAGAGCTGCAGCTGATCTATGACAGATCTTATAGCAGGAGCAGGAGCTTGACCTTTGTCGTAGCCACCAAGACTGTGGCATCATCCCTTGCTGCCTCATAAACTGGCCTTTCACACAGAGACAGTGTAGTGCCCTGAGCACAACAGCCAGCGCGGGCCTATGAAATAACAACCCCCTTTTCCTTCCTGTCTCAAAGAAGGGGAGAAAAAGAAAAACATTTCCAGCGTTCTGTTGCTTTCTGATCTTGTGCTTTCTTTATTTGAATAATATTTACAGTCTTTTGCCTCTCACTTCCTCTGCCCCTAGGTCTTCATGGACTCACAGTCCAGGTGCTGAGGCCATGGGACTGCTTCCCCCACACACATCTCCCTGACGGAAGCTTTGGGCTTTAGAGGACTCCTCCCCTGGAAGTGAGAACCGCGTCCATCATTCCACACCCAAGTCCCCTCAGATGCTTCAATCTGTGCGCATCGGGAAAGCAGTTTGGAGTCATGAACACCCTTGGCGCTTGCAAACTTCTGCAGAATCTGATTCTATCATGGCTTTCCTCCCAGCAGGAACAAGACGTTCTTTATGCTACGAATGCAAGAAGCAAAGATCAGCGCAGCTATATAAAACTCACTTGGCTTTTCCATCTGAAATCCCAATGCCCAGAGTCATGTCTGGGAGGCAGAGAAGACTGTCCGCATTTGGTGTTATAGCTTACCTCACTTTTGCCCCTTTGTTCATTCTCGCAAGGTCAAAAATAACAAATTTCTCCAAAAGATATTTTACCGAGAAAAAATAATGAGGAGTGGCAACCCACTTATAAAAACCCGGATAGATTTTTGCATTTAAGCAACGAATATAGTAAGTACTATTGAAATGTGCATCACATCCACATGGGAAAATATCTTTCTGCAAAACGCACTGCTTACCTGGACTTCTCTGTCTCAACTACTCAATTCTGCCTTGGAGCATAGAAGCAGCCATGGACAATATGTAAACAAATGGGCATGGTTGTGTTTCAATAAAACTTTATTTATAAAAACAAATCTGTACAACAGATTTGTTTGCTGATTCCTGGTCTTTTAGATCTCTGTTGGCAGGTATAGTTTGCTGAACTGTGGTATATTAGGTCTACCCAGAAAGAGGTAAATCAATCAATATTTCTGAATGATTCTTATTTTTTTTTTGAGACGGAGTCTCGCTCTGTCGCCCAGGCTGGAGTGAGTGGCGGCATCTCGGCTCACTGCATGCTCCGCCCCCGGGTTCACGCCATTCTCCTACCTCAGCCTCCGGAGTAGCTGGGACTACAGGCGCCGCCACCTCGCCCAGGTAATTTTTTGTATTTGTAGTAGAGGCGGGGTTTCACCGTGTTAGCCAGGATGGTCTCGATCTCCTGACCTCGTGATCCGCTCGCCTCGGCCTCCCAAAGTGCTGGGATTACAGGCGTGAGCCACCGCGCCCGACCTCTGAATGATTCTTTAACTCAAGTCTTCATAAAAATAACATAAAGAATTAATCAAGAGTAAAGTCAAAATTATATAGAAATATCTAAACTCACTTAAAGGTTACTATATTTAATATATGCATGTATATTTATATCAAACTATAAAAAGTATTACATAATCTGTGATAGGAACCTGTAGTTCTTCATGAAGAAATGGTAAAACTCTTGGAGAGCTGTTATATCATCTGTAAGTTAGGATATTGCCTAAGATGCTGTTAAAAAAAATTATAGTGGTTTTACACGATAGAAGTGTATTTCTCTCTCTCTCCAGTCATACTGAAAACACGGTGTCTATCTCTGGCTTGTTCAAGAGGGTGGTGTCAATCATCTCCAGCTGTAACCATTAGGAATTGGGAAAGAGGCATGGGAAATCACACCAAGTTCTTCTGGGGAGCATGAATGGAAAGCGGCACACACCACTTCTGCTCGTATCTCATTAAGCATAATTTACTCACATGGCCACAACCCAGCTACGAGGGAAGTTGGGAAATGTAGTCTCAAGCTGGGCAACCATCTGCTCCACTAAAATATGGGTGTTACATTGTTGTAATAAAAGAGGTGACAGAGAGGAGAAAACACTAGCAGTCTTTTGCATACACCATAATGGAAAAGACTTTAAACTATGGAGTCAGACTGATCAATTCTGTCTCCACTGCTTACTCGTTATGTATTATTAAGGACTATTTTGCCTTTTTGAACCTCAGGTTCCTCATTGGTAAAATGAGAATGATAATAACAACCTCTCAATTCCTCGTTTTATAAGTCTCCCTGTATCCCAATCATCCTCACTAGGGAGAGAAATCTGAACAATCAAATCCACCCATGGTTCCAAAAGCCAGCCTAAGTGTTCAACACTGCCCATTTCTCGTTTCTCATTAGTAATATCAAAAGAGAGCAGGCCACACTATGATTTTATTACTGACCCTGATTTAAATCAAGGTCAGTGAGGAAAACACCAGTTCTGTTATGGGAAGTTTTCTTGAGCACACAGTCTCCAAGTTTTTGTAAGTAAAGTTATTTTCTTTGTGAAATCATTCCTTTTTCTCTTGCACAAAACCTTGCCAAACACTGGTGGACCTTTGTCCAATGAGGAAATAACTAGCCCACGTGTGACTCTCTCTCTTCTTATTGTTTTCTTCATTTGCATATGTCTTTTTTTCTTCTTAGTATTATTGTAATGTCATCAACACAGGGAAAGAGCCCTGTGTCAATGACCATGGAAACAGAGCAATGGAGCACTGCTTTAACTGAACTACAGCCTCCTTTCTTTTACACCTCTTCCTTGGCCCAAACCATTCTGCAATCACTGGAGTGTAAATATTGTAGAGTTTCTGACCCTTGTTTTGTCTTTCTCTCCATAAGGTCCTAGTGACCTCACACATTCCACTTTTCCAGATAAGACCTAATACCTTCCCCTTGTCCAAAACAACAGATTTTCTCCTCTGATACCTCTCATTCAACATCTACATTTGCAAACTGTTGCAAGGATTCAATGAGGTGATACAAGCAAAGTTCTTAGAACAAATCATAATGCACAGTAAATGCTAAAATGAAAGTTGGCTCCTCCACAAACAACATAGAATTGGTTCTGAGTTTAACTTCCAATCACTCCCGACTAAGAAATGGGTCAAACCATTATCCAAATGTATCTAATGGAATTATCTCTGTTCTTTGGCTTAAATTCTTCATTACTCATTCTTCCATGCCAGAGCAGTCTGCACTGAAACATCAAAAGGCCAATTACTAATATCAGGGAATTCCCTGACTGCAATTGCTCAAAGGACACGCCCTAAACTAAAGTCTAGAACAGCTGTGGAACTAAAGAAGTAGGCATCCCATGCCGTGCTCTGCAAATTGCCTACTAGGAGTTCTTTATCGTACAGGAATGGCTTCTCTCTCTTTATGTTAGCCATACCATCACGGTTTCCTCCCCCTGAGCATTTTCTCTCTCTGCTCAGTTGCATCTTCTAAGGTGGCCAAATGGAGTTTTGAAGCCAGCTCCTTTTAGTGTAAGGAAATTTCCAGATTGAGATTGTTTCCCACTGGGCAATACCACAAGCGTGAGTCATCTGACAACGTACTCAATGTGTTCCCTGTCTCTGCAGAGCTCTAGAGTCTTATAGTTTAACATTGTATGCATTATAGGATAAATGGTACATTATAATATGCTGAAAATTGATATTAAAAGGAAGAAATCATTGCTGTCCATTTTTAGCTTCTTCACCATAATTTCTCAACTAATGTTAGAGACTCATTTTTGTACCTCCCCACTAGGAGTCTCCAGTTTAACCAAATTCATGTGGGTATTCTTTCTCTTTTGTTGTCGTTTATTTATTCATTCATTTCTCTACACACTTTTTTTTTCTTTTTTTTTTTTTAAACATAGAGTCTTGCTCTCTTGCCCAGGCTGGAGTGCAGTGGTGCAATCAAGGATCACTGCAGCCTCAACCTCCTGAGCTAAAGCTATTCTCCCATCTCAGCCTCCTGAGGTAGCTGAGACTAGAGGCATGCGCCACAATGCCCAGCTAATTTATTTATTTTTTTCGTAGAAACGGGGTCTTCCTATGTTTCCCAGGCTAGTCTCAAACTCCTGGGTTCAAGAAATCTTCCTGCCTCAGCCTTCCAAAGTGCTAAGATTACAGGTGTGAACTACCACACCCAGCATAGTTGCACATTTTTAATTAATGCTTATCTTTTGCTAGTCACTGTGCTATTTTTACAAAGATAAAATAATGGGGAAGATAAACAAGATCTTTTCTTTATTAAGCCTCAAATTTGCTCTCAACGTACCAGACTTTTTCTGCTTCTCTGTACCAGTGATTCTATCCAGAACAGCTGCTCCCTTGTTCTTTGCCTATGCAAAGAGTATTTAAAGTCTTTATTCTCCATGGAAGCTTCCCAAATTATTGCAGCCCAGAGTGAGGAGAGAACCTTTCTTATCTCACACACAACATTTTCTAAATCGGTTAAAAATTTGAGGAGTATGGGTTACATACAACAAAAAATGATCCTGAATGTCTTAAATTATACATGCATGTGTCATATATGTACATACATTCATTCATTGTTCTTATATATAAGAATTTAATTATGTATCTCATATATAATTATGTATATATGTGTACACACACACACACACATATATATGTACAATTGGCCCTTGAACAATGCAGAGGTTAGGGGCATCAACTCCCTAACACGTCGAAAATCCACATGTAATTTTTTACTCCCCCCAAACTTAACTACTAATAGCCTATTATTGACTGAAAGCCTTACCGATAGCATAAACAGTTGATTAAGGCATATTTCTTATGTTTTATGTATTATATACTGTATTCTTACAGTAAAGTATAGAAAAGAAAACATTATGAAGAAAAACCTAAGGAAGAGAAAATATATTTACTGTTCATTAAGTGGAAGTAGATCATCATATAGGTCTTCATCCTCATCATCTTCAGATGGACTAGGCTGAGGAGGAGAAGGCTGGTCTTGCTGTCTCAGGAGTGGGAAAGATGGAAAAACATATGTGTATAAATGGACCCGCTAATTCAAACCTGTGTTGTTCAAGAGTCAATTGCATATATTTGAAGTATTTCAGGGATTCCCAAAATTAATGTGCAATTGGAGAACCAGGTTAGAACCATGGCAATTCAAGAGTAGACAGGAGACAAGGATCACAACATTCTCCTTTTAGCAGGAACAATCAATCACCCAGTTATTTTGGGTGCAGAATAATACCACAGTCCTACATGCTGCTGATGCCTCTGCTCCAGGACACTGGGGAAACTACCGTGAGTGAATTCAAATGTTTTCACAGCTGTAGATTCAAAAGTCCAGAGCAGGCACATCCAACTAGCCAACTTTTGATTTTGTGGCTGCCAGAGGGATGGTAAAGTCCAGTCTTTCAACTTTTTACAATGGAAGGTAAAGGCACAATCTCTCACTTACTCTACATACAATGAGAGTTTCTCTAACACTGGAAAGAGAAATGGAAAGTTGGGCTACCAAAGAAATGACAAGGTCTCTGACAGAAACACAGCCAACAGGGTAGATAGATAGATAGAAAAATTATAGATAGATAGATAGATAGATAGATAGATAGATAGATAGATAGAGATTTATTATGAGAAATTGGCTCACGTGACTATGGAGGCTGAGAAATACCACAACCTTCTGTCTGCAAGCTAGAGGCCCAGGAAAGCTGATGGTTTCATTCCAGTTCAAGCCTGAGGCCTAAAAACCAGGAGAGCCAATGATATAAGTCCTAGTCCAAAGGCTTGAGAACCAGGAACACCAATGTCCAAGAGTAGAAGATGGATGTCCCTGCACAAGCAGAGAGAGCAAATTCACCCTTCCTCTTCCTTTATTCTACTCAGGCCATTGACAGATTGGCCGATGCCCACCTGCGCCGGTAAGAGTGATCTTTACTCAGTCTAACGATTCTAATGTTAATCTCCTCCAGAGATATCCTCACAGGTATATATGGAAATAATGTCTTACCAGCTATCTGGACATCCCTTAGCCCAGTCAAGTTAACATGTAAAATTAACCATCATCATTCCCTCTACCAATCATGACTATATTTGATCCTTTTAGAAAATTATTATTTCCTCTTTTAACCTTTGCACTGTTTATTCTCTAAATAGATGTAGTTTGTTGCCAGCTATCTCCTCCAACCAAGCCTCTTCAGGCCGAGAACAGGTATTATATAATACTTTGTGCATGACCTCATAGTGACTCACTCACAGTAGGTACTTGTGAAGCAATTTATAGCTCAATAAATGCTGGGAATTAATCCTATTGGCCTCTTTTCCAGCATTTAGTGCTTCCTATAATGAAGAATTTGAATCTTTGGAACAAAATTTCAAGTCATTTCATAATTTTGCAAAATTATGACTATTTAACAATATATCCTGTATTTACTTTTAAGCAGTGGAAGAGTGCTTATAATAGAAACAATAGAACAATTTAGTATTAAATAAATTTTACATCTGCTGTTTAGCCACTTGAGGGGAAACAATTTTCTAACAAGTGGCAATGGTCAAGAAAGCTATGAAATTTAGGCCAGTTGTCGCAGAAAATAACTTATTAGTTGCTAAGCTACCAGTCCTAAAAGGAACTCAATTAGAGGAGACAAACAGCCTTAACTAGACCTACTTTATTGGAGAGTAGAAAGTTGTAGCTGTCAGGTGATTCTGGTGGATGTGTGGCAGGCAACGTGATTGACAAACTGGTCTTTGCTTGGCATGAAATTTGGCTTTGAATTAGTGAGTGACTGACAGGCGGGTGTCATCTGAAAATGTGGATTGTGTCTTGGAGGGGCTATTTTGCAATAAAGTGATTGACACATAACAGAGATTGTCCCATAGATGGAGAAAACCAAATAGAGATTTGTTTTGACAAGCATTTCCTTTTTACCTGTTCATTTTGTATACAGAGAAGAGAGAGAGAGGAAGCCCTCATAAGTGCTAATTGATTTCTCCAGTGGATATCGGAGTGACGATGACTATGGGATGCACAGAAAGACACCTGGACAATGAGGAGTCAAAAGACAGATGTTCAAGTTGAATCTTATATATATTAAAATTTTAGCAAATAAGCCTCTTTTTTACAGAGGCTGCCACATTAATAGAATATAAGTCTAGACGTGTTGGCAGCCATCTTTGCCACCTCATGTGAATAGGGTTGCCAGATCAAACACAGGATGCCCCGTTAAAAAGAATTTCAAATAAAGAATGAATGATTTTTAGTATGTGTCCCAAATATTTCATGGGAAATACTGAAACTAACAAAAATCATTATTTATCTAAATTCAAATGTATCTAGGTATCTTGTATTTTTATTAGCTAAATCTGGCAACTGTATGTGCAATAAACCTGCTTAGGCATGAAGCCCATACAGGGAAAGCTGGAGACAAGAGGTGGCAAGAGACAGATTCCTGGTATTGTCCTTTGCACATCTGGATCTAGCCATGCCCAAAGCTTACTCTAATCATGCTCCTCTCAGATTCAAGCAGCACGCACACACACGCACACACACCAAAAAAACACTGTTTTACTAAACTCACTTGAGTTACTGAGTTTGGTTGCTCCCTGGCAACCAGAGAGCTCCTTCTACTTCACACTTTTTCTTCTCACGTTAGTTACTGGGTTATATTCTAATTGGAGGCAGCATTATTTTATTCAATACAAGGTAAGCTACTTTCTGGAAATGTGTCTGACCGCCATCAAAATGGTCATTTGTCTTCTTGAATTACAAACAGTTTCTCTGGTGATTCCAAACTTTCTTCATCCTTCACTAACATTATTGACCTCCACTGCTATTTTTCTGAAAGCTAACAGTTAATACTTTTCTTTCAAGCCACCCATTTTAAAAAGTAATTTAAAAGAATTATTTAGAAATTTTTAATTATTGTAATTATTGAAATCTTAGATATTTATAAAATCTTATAGAGAAATTAGAAGCTGAGGAACAACTTGGAAATTTTATTGTCACTTGTTGCTAAAAATATTCAATAAATAGCTCTGCCCATTTCTTGTCTTTTTTAAATGAAGTTGACCAACCACCTTTCTGGCCAATAAAATGGCTTATGTGTTATTTGTAAGCTACCTTGTCTCATAAAGTATTTGAGTATGCTCTGAACAAGAAAAAAATAAAAAGTGCGTTGTCTTATTAATCTGTCCTTTTTGGATGTAAGCAACAGAAACTGACTTACTTGACTGATATAAAATGTTGTTATGTTTTCTAAAGGTAGAAATGTCTCAATGAACACAGAAGACTGGGATACAACCAGCCTTTAGGAAGAAACTGGACTCAAAAACTAGAAAACCACTGAGGCACTTTCTCTCCCTCCCTCACCTCCCTTTTCATTTCTACTCCACTTTCTTTACTTTGATCACTATAGACAGATTTCCTCCATGCTTAGTCTGTTTGGTGGATTATGGTGAAATATGGTGACCCCAGATTTACATGAGTCAGGTTCAGTGACAGAAACTAACTAACTGTCAGTCCCAGTCCTCAGGAGACAGAATGTGATTTATGCAAGTGTTCTCGTCCAGTCCAGTTGAGGAAGTGGGCAAGGTCACATGATACAAACATGGCTACCAAGGATCCATCCCTGTGGATTGCAGCATTAAGAGCACATATTCTCAGAGTTAAGAGAACATATAACTCCTAGACTTATGTAAGTTGCCAGTGTGATAGTTATTAAGCGATGACTTCTCAACTCCCAATCCCTCTTCTATACTTTGTTCTGTGAATCTGGAGGCTGGGATGCTACAAATTGCATAGCTCTTGGATAGGTAGGCATAAAAGGGTGTCTAAAACAGAATTTTAGCTAACACTATCCTGTCCAAGCTTGGCTATGAGAGCAAGGTTGGTGGTCCAGATACCTACACTAAGAATGGTCTATGGTCCCTTGAAATGGCATTTGAAGTACTTGGACTACAGCACTGTACCTGGGCTATAATTCTAAGTGTCTGTCTACTGGCTAATATGGATCAATGGAATATGAGTAGGAAATATGTTTAAAAAAATTCAAATAAATCTATAAACATGAATTTTTAAAATAATCTCAAAGTGTCCCTAATGTGTGTACATTTAAAGAATTTTATTTCAGAAAACTCACTCTGTTGGGTTCATTTTGAAGAGTCTAAAGGAAGTAGAGGGACAGCTGTGTTTGCAGCTTCAAGTGCATTAGGAGTTAAGGCCAGGTAGAGAGTGATGACGGCTAAAGCCCCCTGGAGAAGAAGCTCCAGGGACAGAAGCTTAGGTTCAAATCCTGTCAGTGCCACTCCCTAGCCCTGTGACATTGAACAAGTAATATAACCTTGTGTATCTGTTTCCTCATCAGCAAAGCTGAGCTAATGAGTGTACCTGATGCATACAGTTGTAAAGGTTGGATGAGATGATTCACTCAAGATGGTGAGTTATCTTTGCCTAGCTAACTCTTTGGGTCTGGACTAAAATAAGTACTCGATAAACGTCCACATTATCCTACTTATTCTTACTTATCTTTTGGGTCTTGAGGTCTCTTGAATTTTATTTCAGAGGCTATGGGGAGGCGGTATGAGGAACTAAGCCATCTATGCTAAACTCCATGTGTGTACTGAATGACTATGACCTAGAGAAAGGAGAGAAAATGATGTGGGCACCATAAGCACAGAATTCAACAAACGATGATGACTTTGGCCATAAGTGCTGCTTTATAGCTCTCTATAAAGCTGCCCATCAACAAGCTCCAGACAGATGACCTGCAGTAATGAGAGTATGAAGAGAGCAGCATTGCAGAACATTCCACCTGATGGAGACGCAGATCACAAGAAGGGCATTCCCATAAAGCACAGGGTGCCTTTCCATCATTTTCTCCTCCTTCTCATCCTGTAGCCCTGCCCCTCAATTTGTGTTATCACCTCTCATTTTCTAGTTCCCATTCATTCATTCATTTTTTTCAATGAATCATATCTTAATTTACTCGTATATTCATTCAACCATCTGCTCATCATTTTTTAAATGTTTCATATAGAAAATATTTATTGAGCTAATTACTGTAGCTTGAATTTATTGGGCTCATTGTATATGGTGAGTTCTTTGATACGTATGATAACAATAAGATAAACAGCATCAACATTTATTGAGCAGTTACTCTGTGTCCGGTGCTGTGATGAGTGTTGTACGTGCATTATAACATTTTTTCTTCCCGAAAGTGATCTGAGATAAGATGCTGTTATTAACAGTATTTTTCTAGGTTGGGAGAAGTATCTTAGAGAATTTAGGTAAACTGTTCAAAGTCACTTAGTTAGTAATTGGGGAGCCCAGGCTTCAAAATCACATCTATCTAACCTAACACACATGTTCTTAACCACATGGGGCAGCCTCAGCAGATCTAAAACTAGAGTCTTTATAATCTTATCTAATAATGAATTCATAGGGAAGATGGTACTTAAACTGTGTTACGAAGTATGAAACAGGAGACTAGTAATAAAATGACTTAAGGAGGTATTAATTCCAATTGAAAACAATATAGTAAACAAAACAACAAAGCAGAAACCCACAGAATGGCCCCGTTTTCCTGGCATAACTCATCAAAAATGTATTATTAATAATATATCATCATCCATTTGCCAAAGCTAAATGATGAGTTACAAATCTTTCCTTTGAAAGGGATAGGAAATCCAGTTCAAGAACGCTTGAAGAATAATAGTACATATGGACTTCTATCACTATAAAGGCAAAGGGCAGGACCAGCTTCCAGGTACAGCTTGATCTGGTGACATCAGGACCAGCTTTGTTCCTTTCCATTTTTTTTTCTCTCTACTTTCCATAGAGTCAGCCTATTCTTCAGACCTCAGATAGGTTCCTGTTGCCAATTCCAAGGTCTTCCATTTGGTAACAAAGAAGCTATTCAAGTCTTCATAGGTTCACACCACACAGACCACAGAAGGAATGCCTCTCCTCCTGTGGTTCTCAAAGAGAAGTGAGCTCCCCCTCTTTCCCCAAGAAGCTTTAACAAACTTTTCTACAGATTTCATTGCTTCTAAGTTTCTGCCCGTCATGGATCAAATTATGGTTGCCAGAAGGGTGAGATGAGATGAAATTATTGACTTTAGCCAGTCCTGAGAGCTGGGGAAAGGGTCCACAGGAATGGCTGAGCACGGGAGAGAATTAACGGCCCCAAAGCAAACTCCAAGTGGTATTATCTTACAGGGGAAGACGAATAGAAGTTAGGCAGCAAAGGACACTTGAGTCCATTACACCAAACAATTCTGGGTTTTTTGCTTAATTATTGAGTGCCTAAATCTATCTTCCTGAAGCATATAACAGCTCAATTTAGCACTGTACTAAATTGGAAATTTTACCTTATTCATTACCACATGGAAGCATTTTATAAACCAAATGCAACAACGTTTCTTCACATGCATGAGGAAATGTTTCATTTTTTTCCTCTCAAAGTGCTTTAGAAGTCCCAACTTTCATAATGTCTCAAGTGGAATTATTGTCATTATTTTCCTTTATATCAGCTTCATATCTTGCATAAATGAAGGTATCAGCATGCACATTTCAATTAAAGTCAGATTAAATACTGTTTCTTTACAGGGATGGTATTCCAATTGCAATTCTTTTTGTGTTGTTTATTTGACAAATGCGTTTGGCATGTGTAAACTGCTGTGATCTACTTTTCTTTTTGTGACATTTTGGGCATAGGAAAAACTGCACGGCTTAGTGGATGACATAGTTTGCTACAAGCGGCAATATAAAAATTGGAAATTCCTAAACGATTTAACATTTCCCCTTCTAGCTACATTCTCTATCACAGAGGAGTGATATTCTGGAGGACTCGAACCAATCAGAGGATAGGAGTATAATTTTTACAAAACAAATGTGTGTATAAATTATCACTCTCTTCTCTCTTCTCCATAAATAGAGATACTAATAGATCCATAGCATGAGATGCTGATAGGGGTGGCATCTTCTACAACAATTCATCTTGTCAGTGAAAGGAAGAATTAAGCAACCTGAACCATTAAGATGCACAGTTAGACTTCAGCTTTGCCCAGCACATCTCGACTACATTGGTGGAAGGAATGTGTGTTTCTTGTGTAGAAGAGAGAGCTGGTGTGTGCAGGCATGCATGTATGTGTGTGCATGTGTGTGTGTGTAAAAGAGAGAGAAAGACAGAGAGACAGAGAGGGAGAGAGAGAACAATAGATGGGGCAGGGCATACAATCTCAAGTCTGCCTCAGTCTCCACCCTTCCCTGTTGCCTTGGATCCAATGCATTCCATTTGTGTTACCTTCTTAGTCTCAACATGGACTTGAGTTCATGGGCTTTTATCTAACTGGAGCCACCTAGACTAACAGTCTGGTGACTCTTCAATCCAATACCCTTCAAGCATTTGTCCCACATACCATTAGTGTTTTAGTCCATTCTCACACTGCGAATAAAGACATACCCAAGACTGGGTAATTTATAAAGGAAAGAGGCTGAATTGATTCACAGTTCAACATGGCTGTGGAGGCCTCAGGAAACTTACAATCATGGCGGAAGGGGCAGCCAATACATCCTTCTTCACATGGCGGCAGCAAGAAGAAGTGCTGAGCAAAAAGAGGAAAAGCCGTTTATAAAACCATCAGATCTGTGGAAACTCAGTCACTCTCATGAGAACAGCAGCATGGGGGTAAGTGCCCCCATAATTCAGTTACTTCCCACTGGGCCCCGCCCATGACACTTGGGGATTATGGGAACTATAATTCAAGATGAGATTTGAGTGGAGATACAGCCAAACCACATCAGTTACTGAAGGTGGAATCTGATTTTCTTTAAAAAATTTTTTTCGGAATCAGAATTACAATTTTACTTCCATTGGTTGAAGCAGAATCAATATTCTTTAAAAAAAAAAAAAAAGTACATTAAAATATTTCCAACATTTCTGCAGTTTGGGTTTCTCTTTAGAATTCTTTTGTAAGTTTTTCTGAACCAAGCAGCTTCTTGGGAGGTATATTAAAAGGTTTAATATCCCCAATATAAATCACATCCTTTGTAGGTTACAGCACACCACTCATTACGTGGTTTTGGTATTTCCGCTGACCACAACTGCCATCTTTGAGCCGATTGTAAATGCAGTGTATGTTAGTTACAAAACTCCTAGCAGAAGCATTTCAGGACTAATAAATGTTATGTTTTAGTATCTTTGCCTGGTTCATATGACAGTGGTATATGTTTTCATTAGAGAAGAACCAACATAGATTTCTCAACTCCTTCCATTAGTGTTCCTAAGCTCATTAGAGATTGGTACCCTGGGTAGCTGCCTAGCTGACCCACTTCTCAATCCACATCTGTGGGAGAAGGGGAAGGCATGAAAGAGGAATCACTGACTCACAGAATGTGTGAGCTTAAAGACCTGGCACTGGGAAATTTGCAAAGCAAAATTTTAAAAGTATTTCCATATTTTATTAAATATTCCAAGCTAAACTTGATTGTCTGTTTTTATTGCATACTCAGTTGCGTGTATTTAATTCAGGAGTCAGCGAACTATGGTTTATGGCCCAATCCAGCCAGATGCCTATTTTGTTAATAAAGTTTTATTGGAACACAGTCATGTTGATTAATTTACATGTTGTTTATGGCTTCTTTCAAACTATACCAGCAGAGTTGAGTAGTTGCAACAGAGGCCAATATGGCCTGCAATGGAAAATATTTACTATGTAGTCCTTCAAGAAAAATTCTGTCTATCTCTGACCTAATTCTCTAAAGTAGTAGAAAAATTTATTACTTTTTAAATATAATTTGTTTGAATGTTTAGATGCCCATGATATAAGCTCCTGTACTTCCTCTTCAGGACACTTGTGACATTTGTAATTCTCTATTCACTGGACTTCTTCAGATTATAAGTTGCTTGGGGACTTCTACTGAATCTAACTGTATCAATCAAGAATGCTTTTGACTCCAAGTAACAAAATACTTTTAACTAAGCCTTAAGCAATGAAGACTTGCTGTATCTCGCCTTATAAAAAGCCTGGATGAATAAGTCTAGATCCAACACAGAAGGCCAAGGATTGTGCAAACCATCATGGCTCCAGGCTTCGATTGCCCCTCCTGCTCCTCAGTGCTCATGCTAATTCTTTGTCTTCATGCATGTCCACCTCATGGTTGCAAATTTTTTGTTCCAGCTCCAGGCACCACATCCTCATACCAACATACCAAGCAGAGAAGAAGGGGCATGAACACGAAACTTTTTTCTTCTAAAGCTCTGGTATTTTGACCTAGGAAGAAAACCACCAGCAGACTTCCCATTACATTTAACAGAACAGATCACATCCCTTCCAACCTTTTTCACTGCTGTAATCACAGGGCTACAACTACACTAGAAGCTAGTGGACAATCCATAACAGTGTGTTGAATGGTGCATGGAAGAATGGAGGAATTATAGACAAAATCTTTCAAGTTTAGTTTAATTAGGTTTCCACAATGAGCAACGAAGAAAGGCAAGAGAGGGGGTCCTTGACAGCAAAATTATTGGGGAACATCACTTTATCTCAACTTCTTTATTTTACACATAAGGAAAGTAAGACACCAAAGTCGGAAATGAGGTATTATAGTGAATTTGTATGATTTCTGATTGTCCAGCATCCATGAACCACTTTTCTGATAGCATCTCTTTAATCTGAACAACCCACTTTCTCGAACGATGTAATTCAAATGAAGCAGGTGGCAGACCTGGCCCCAGGAGAGAGCGTCTGTCCCAGAATCATCACCATTCTATCCCCCTGACCTCAGGGCTGGGTTCAGAGATGGGCACATGAGCCAAGGGAACCCAGGCAGCAGGAGTGCAGAGCTTTGGCGGGTGCTGCCAGGAATGAGGCTGCTGGTGACCACTGTGGGGGCAGCCAGGCTGAGAGTGAAGCCCTCACAGAAGGAAACTGGAGCTCTATGACGTCATCGATGAGCACCTACATATGAGAACTTGACATTTTATCTATTATAAGTAACAGAAAGCCCAACTCGAAAGGTTCTAAGTTTTTTGGCTCATTTATACGTCTAGTCATAAGATAGATGTACTCGAGTGTGTTTATTCAGTGGATCAATGGTGCCATCAAGAGCCTAGGTTTTTATTTCCAGGCCTCCTTATGGTTATGAGATAGCTGCCAGTGCCAATTTTTTTCCCTCCTAGGTCAGTAAATAAAAGCTCCCAAGACACATTTCTGAGATTCTGCTCCATTGAGCCCTTTCTTACTCATGAACCAATCACTGTGATCAATGAGGGAAGGGAATGTGCTGATTGGCTTAAGTCCTGGAGCTGGGGGAGGTGTCTCCTTCCCTGGAAGTAGGTAAGTCAAATGGGAAAGCGTTAGATAGCCACAGGAATATCTGAGTTATGTCAGAAAGGATTGTTGGCGTGAATGCTGGGAGGAAAAACAGCAGTGTCCACTAAAACTAACAACTGCTGGACTTCTGGGTTATAGGCAGCCAAATTTTTCCTTTTGTCATTAGGCCAATTTGACTTAATTTTCTCTCCTTTGTAACTAAAGGGTGGTTATTGATGGTAATGGTTAAAATGGTAATGCTGTCATTGGGAATGGAAGTAGCCATTTCTCAACCACACCACCATATAGGCCATTGCAACCCAAATCTACTTCCCTTCATTTTCTCCATGGCACTTTTCACATCCTAATATACTAGATAATTTATTTTATATATTCTCTTCCTCTTATCACTGGAGAGTAAGCTCCATGAGAGAAGAGATTGGGCTCTGTGCTTTTACCCCGGTGTCTATAACAATACCTGCCCCATACAATGTGCTCAGTTAATATTTGCTGAATGAATGAATGAATGAATGAATGAGTGTATAAATAAGTAACATCTATGTACGTCAGAAGAGGAAGAGGCCTCAAAACTCATCTGGCCCACACTCTACAGAGACTGCACTGGAAACCCAGGCTCCTGATGGTAAACCCAGTGTGCTCCCCATTCCTCCATCTTCCATCACAGCAATAGGAATTCCCCATCTTCCACCAGCAAGGAATCAGCTCTGTCCAAGGCATCCCTGTTTTCTTCAGTTTATCTGTTTTCTTCGAGTCCTTGAGTGTTCACATTTCTTCCTGCCTGTGTATTTGAATTCCAGTTATTTTCATTTAGAACTGAAAAGGAAGACACCATTGACCTTATGCTGGTTTACTTTATCCACTAAGGGCTTTACCCAGGCTCTATGCCTGCATCTTTTGTCTCCATTCACATCTCTCATCAAGGGCTTCTGGAGGTCTCTCTCCTACATTCCCAAACTCTCTGATACGAGTCACAGCACATCTCAGTCTGACTCCAGACAGCACTTTGTACCAATGGTCCCCTGGGCTGACTGGTTGCAAGTGGCTCACATGGGCAGTGGAGGCGTCTGGATCTTAGACAGTCAATGAAGGCATCTCCAGAGACTTCTGAGGTCCAAAGGGGCTATGTTTTGAGAGTCTTTCCTGGCTGGGGACCAAGGAAACGCCATGCCTCTCAGGCACACATGGTGCCCACGTGTGGCTGGCTCAGCTGGGCTCCACCTTGGAACTCCTAACAAATTCTCCAGCTGGGGTGGGTCACAGCCCTGGCATTCTCTTACAACCCAGTAGGACTGCTGACCTCAAGAGTGGTCAAGCAGGGTTGATTTAAGGATTTGACGCTGCTCTGAAATCCCGAAATTCTCTCCTTCTAGGAAATCACAAACTGTTTTGGGCCATGAAGAACATTATCATTTCATGCAAACAAGTAGCTACCCAAATCATTGTACTTTGTGAATTCAACAATCAACTATTAATTCAAAGGTTGAATGTTAGGAAATTTGAAGAAATATAGGTATTTGTTAAAATTACATTTAAAAAATGTATTCAGGTCAGGCATGGTGGCTCACGCCTGTAATCCCAGCACTTTGGGAGGCCGAGGCAGGTGGATCACTTGAGGTCAGGAGTTCGAGACTAGCCTGGGCAACATGGTGAAACACCGTCTCTACCAAAAATACAAGAATTAGCCAGGCGTAGTGGTGCGCACCTGTAATCCCAGCCACTTGGGAGGCTGAGGCAGGAGAATGTCTTGAATCCAGGAGGTGGAGGTTACAGTGAGCCGGGATCACGCCATTGCACTGCAACCTGGGCAACAGAGCAAAACTCTGTCTCAAAATAAATAAATAAATAAATAATAAAAATAAATAAACAATATTTTTAAAGTATTCAAATTTTTTAATTTGAAAACTCATTCTGCCACTTACTCATTGTGTAGCAATGAACAAGTTACTTAAATCAGTGGTTCTCAGATGGGGTTCCCAGATCAGCAGCAGCAGCAGCAGCAGCATCTGGGAACTTGTTCATATGAACATCTTGGGACCCCAGACCATATTTACTAATTCAGAGCCTCTGGGGAGGGGAGCCAGTAATCTTTGTTTTAAAAAGCCCTGCAGTTGATTCTGATGCATGTTCAGTTTTGAAAACCACTGGTTTAAACCATCCAAACTGTGTTTCCTCTTATGTAAAATGGAAGTAATAATACTTGACCTCATAAAGTTGCTGTAAGGATTAAATTCAATAGATTTTACGTGTCAAGTAGTCAGGACAGTGTCCGGCACTTAGTATGTGTTCAATATATGATAGCTACAATTAATGCTATTACTATTATTATCGGATTTCTTTTCTAGGTGGCCAATGAATCAGTCTATAACTTGGCGTGTCTGCCTGTGAAATAATAAAGAGGAAATATATTTTAACATTAATTATTATAACAATAGTTAATGTATTGAACTCCTCTCTGTGCCAGGCGCTCAGTTCACTACTTCACAAACAAGTGTTCAACCCTCATTAGAAAAAACACTAAGCAAATGGTGCCATTATTGTCCATCTTTTAAAGGTGAGAAAATAGATTTGAAGAGCTTATGTAACTTGGCCAGAATCATACAAGTCATGAGTGGAAGAACCGGGAAAAGAATTCAGAGTGAGACTCTGGAGCCCGGTTCGTCAGCAAATCACTACACGACCACTCCAAAGAGGTTTGCAAAAGGCATAACAGAGGTAGCCATTTTTTCACCCACCATGTTATTTTGAAAATCTCTATGGAATCAGATATTCACCACAACACATGCATTCACTGTATGGCTATTAATTAATGATAGAAGGCTCTCAATCAAGTTTTTGCTTAAAATAAGTTTTTGTTGGTTTATTTTATTTTATTTTATTTTATTTTATTTTATTTTATTTTATTTTTTGAGAGACCAGGGCAAAAAAGTAATATGTGTTACTGACGTCCTCTGCAAGTCCTCCAAGAAGTTCTCCATGACTCAATTTCTGCCAAGTCCCATTGGCTGTGCAGCCACGATGGGGGATGATTTGTTGATGATAGATTTGAAGACAGCTCCTTATCTGTAACCAGAGCTGTTCCTTCTGGGCTGCAGTTTGGGGCAATGATCACTGAGACCAAGGGACACATTCCAGTGTCCATTAGATGAGAGTCAACTGGAAAAAAAATGCCTTCTTTACCTACTGAAGGTAAATCTTCAGGTAAAGATGAAAAGGAAGACACATGAACATGTGACCTATAATTACTGCTAAGGATGAGTCAGCAGCTGTATTTGTTAATACGGGTTTGGGGCCCATGATGAATGCCAAATGTATACCATTTTTCAATACCACAAAATTTTCTGGCACCTAAAATACCAGTGACATCCTACAGAGCAATTTCTTAACATGGGTGAGATTATACGTACATCAAAGGAATTTCAGAACAAGTTGCTGAATTTATAAAATGAATATATTTTAAAACTCATCAAAAATGGTATTTCAAGGTAAATATATGTTTATTCAGTGCAAAGTGTCCATTTTATCCTAGAGAATTTTTAAGGGTACAAATAGGCCAGGAACAAAAAACCTGTAGGCTTTCTTATTTGAGTAAAGCCAATAACTTTGCCTTTCATTTGAGAGTTTCTGCCTAAATCTTAGAAGCAGGACCTCCGCTGTATCACAATATGTTCAGCTTAGTATAAAACTTCGCTGTGTCCCTAAAATGACAGTATCAACAACAGCACCACTAAGCAAACACTCGTTTTGGCTACTGCCTTTTATTTTATTTTATTTTTTCCCCTCTTCTTAGCTCCACCCAGCTCCCTCTTGAAAGGCCTTCTGTTCTGTCAGCCATAATGACATCTGCTGGCGGACACAGGAAGTCATAAATCTGCAGGTTCTCTCTCAACCAAACCTTGTTAATGCTGCCATTTATCACAGGGGCTGGGGTGCCATCTCTGGAGGGCTGGACGCAGAGAGTCCATTTTCTCCCATACCCTTTTCCCAAGAGAGCAACCATTTTAAAAACAGCCACTTTTTCATCTCGCATTGCAGACCTACAAGTCAGGCAGATGCAAACCCCACCGTCAATGTGCCCCTCTTGGAAAGAAGCCATGATTCCAGACAACAATAGACTCCACTGGATGTTTCAGGACTGAAGCAAGGCAATTGTGACTAAGCTCTGTCCTTCCTCATTTTAAAGAGGCCCCTGACAGCTTGGAGGAGAGGGATGGAGGATTCTGTCCCTCTAAGCCCCTCTGCTCCAGGCCTTTTCTAAGGGCAAAACTTAGGACAGGGAGAGTTGGAAGAGGATTATTTAAATTCAGAGTTACTTTTGTTCTGAACTAATGAATAATGTTTTGGTTTTATTTCTTAGAAGTCCATTGTGTCCTAAGCGTTGATTCAAGACCTCCACCCATGCCAGGTATTTCCTAGCTTTTGCTACTCAAAGTGGAGTCCCTGGATCCACATCGCCTGTTAGAGCCTGTTAGAAATGCAGCATCTGGCCGGGCATGGTGGCTCACACCTGTAATCCCAGCACTTTGGGAGGCTGAGGTGGGCAGATCACGAGGTCGGGAGTTCAAGACCATCCTGGCTAACATGGTGAAACCCCATCTCTACTAAAAATACAAAAGTTAGCCAGGCGTGGTGGCGGGCACCTGTAGTCCCAGCTACTCGGGAGGCTGAGTCAGGAGAATCGCTTGAACCCGGGAGGCAGAGGTTGCAGTGAGCTGAGATCTCACCACTGCACTCCAGCCTGGGGAACAGAGGGAGACTCTGTCTC
>NW_012101920.1:2047636-2087636 GCF_000951045.1 Mandrillus leucophaeus
AAAAAAAAAAAAAACCATGCAGCATCCGAGCTGCCACTCAAGTCCTACTTTATCAGAACCAACGTTTTCCACAACATCCTCAGGCGGTTCCTATACACATAAAGGTTTGTGAGGTTGGGGTTCTCACCTTGACACTGTTGGCACTTAGGGCCAGAACATTGTTTCTCTGCAGGCCTCTTTCTCGGGCGCTGTGGGATGTTTGGCAGTGTCCCTGGTCTCCACCCACCAGAAGCTAGTAGCAACCCCTGAGTCGTGACAACCAAAAATGTCTCCAGACTTTGTGAAGTGTAGCCGGGAGAGCAAAGTCACCCTTGTGGCAACTCAAAAGTGTGGTCTGTGTACTCGCAGCTGCTGTGTCATCTAGGAGCCTGTTGGAAATGCACGTTCTAAGACCCCACCCCAGACTTGCTATACCAGGAGCTCCAAAGGTGAGGTGTATCAATCTGTCTTAATGTCCTGAGAGATAATATGGGTGCTAATGTTTAAGAACTGAGGCTTCTTAAATTCTCAGTCGCTGAATATGAGCAGGGAAAAGCAATGCAAGAAATACCTGGATTTGGGGGATAGAAAACTCACTGTGGCTGCAACACTGTCAAGAGGGAGTAATGCATGGTTGTTAAGAATAAAACAACTGGAGGCACGCCAGGTTTGAATCCAGGCTTCCCGATTTGCTATCTCCATTACCTTGGGTAAGTTGCCTAACCTTCCCGTGCCTCCGTTTCCTCATATGTAAAATGGGGACAACAAAAGCACTTTATCAAAAACTGGCTTAATGACTGAGTGCGGTGGCTCACACCTGTAATCCCAGCCCTTTCAGAGGCCAGGACGGATGGATCACTTGAGGTCAGGAGTTCAAGACCAGCTTGAGCAATATGGCAAAACCCTGTCTCTACAAATAAATACAAAAAAAATTAGCCAGGTGTGGTGGCACACATCTGTGGTCCCAGCTACTTGGGAGGCTGAAGCAGGGGAATTGCTTGAACCCAGGAGCTGGAGGTTGCAGTGAGCTGGGATTGCACCACTGCACTCCAGCCTGAGCGATGGAGTGAAGCTCTGTCTTAAAAAACAAAGAACAGGCGGGGCACGGTGGCTCAAGCCTGTAATCCCAGCACTTTGGGAGGCCGAGATGGTCGGATCATGAGGTCAGGAGATCGAGACCATCCTGGCTAACACGGTGAAATCCCGTCTCTACTAAAAAAATACAAAAAACTAGCCTGGCGAGGTGGCGGGCGCCTGTAGTCCCAGCTACTTGGGAGACTGAGGCAGGAGAATGGCGTAAACCTGGGAGGCGGAGCTTACAGTGAGCTGAGATCTGGCCACTGCACTCCAGCCTGGGCGACAGAATGAGACTCCGTCTCAAATAAAAAAAAAAAAAAAAAAAAAAAAAAAAAAAACAATAAAACTGTTTTAAGGATTAAGGAATTCATATTGTAAAGTGTTTAGAACAGTGCTTGATACCGAGTGCTTTGTAAATGCCAATTGCTATTATGATCATGACCATCATCTGCCTGTCTTTCCCTCAATGTTTAAGTTCCCTAAGAGCCACGCAGGTGCTTTCTTTTCTGCCATGTCCCCAATACCCAGTCATGCACCTGGCACGGAGCAGGTGCTTAATGAATATGGGTGGAGACAGTGGGTCGGCCCGTGGAGGGAAGAGGACGCTAGCAGGAACTCCTTGTAGCAGGAACTCTCTGCCCCAGTGGCTTGAACTTGTACTCTGATTTCTGTACTTTCTGCATGAGGACACCAGCATCCCTGATCAGTTTTGTAAATTGGCGCCCTTGCAAATGTAGGGGATTGAGCCGAAGTGAACGTTATTGCTCTGTTCAGGTTAGATTGGACCTCCGATATATCTGAAAACACTCTGTAAACAACAATCAACAACTGTTTACAAAATAATGAAAAAACTAAAAATTGGGGAGTGCTTTCTGTGTATCAAGTATAATGCTCAGTATTTTATATTTGCTCATGTGATCCTCTCTCCACTGGTAATAGTCAGTGATATAATTTTTCCCATTTCACAGATGGGAAAACTGAAGCCCTGAGAGGTTCAACAATTTGCCTGAGGTCTTAGTAAATGGTGAATTTTTTTTAAGTGCTGCTTTCTCTGATTCCAAACCCAAACTTACCTTTTGTCATGATGTCTACCTGATCTGTACACAGTGATCATATGTCCTAAGACTTCTGGGACAATCCTAATTTGAAACCTTCTGCCCCCATTTTATGCTTAGCACACTCATAAATGTCAGACCACATGTCCTTTATTTTGTTTAAAAGTTCAAACTATGATGATAATGAGAGCTCTGCGGCCCTACTAGAGATACAATGGGGAGTGGGGAAAGTGAAGATTGACCAAATCAGGGAATGCAAAAGATTTATAAGCAAGTGCAAACCACAGATTATAAACAATAGGACTGAACAGGAGAGAGCAACTAAAAGAGGCACGGAGCTAAGCTTTCAAACTCGCTGGTGCACTTGGTAGATATTTATTGAAGGTCTACTGTGTGCCTGGCACTGTGCCAAAAAGTAGAGGTGCTTCAGGAACAGGACGGTCTTCTTCACCCTCAGAAACCTCACAGTGTAGGAGATTCTGCTCCAACAGACATTGCCTGATCGCCCATTTCTTCACACACCAACTCAACTAGGAACTGCCAGCACCCATCTCTTTTGCCTCCGGGGAAGGCCAGAAGTGGCCCTCATCCAATGGCTGGCAGGAGTAGGTGGATGAATACCCCAGCTCTCTCACCCTTTAGGAGAGACATCTCGAGAGTGCCGAATCTACACCACCTCCCAGCATTCCTAGCAGGATTAAACTCCAGCAGCCCACAGTGATAACTTGCTTGTTAATACACCTGTACCAGCCACCTTCCCTTTCTTTACTCACTTTCCTACTCCCCTCCTGGAGTTTTCTGGAATCAACTCCCAAACAAACTACTTGCACACAAATCTTTATCTCAGAGTCCGCTTCTTGGGGAAGCAAAAGCAAGACACAATCTTTCTAGAAAGAGAGTTTGCAACAGCCCTAGACTATTCAACCATGTTAAGCCCATGGGTTCCTTAGCCTCCTGGGAGTGCCCAGTAATGGTTAAGGAAAAAAGACAAGCTGTAGTGTTGCCTTCAAGACAAGACGCTTTGACATAATCCTAGCAAGCAGGGGTAGAATCTCATGAAATTTTAAGGACAATAGGATGCTTAAAGCCTAATCATAATAGATAAGACATGCTCTGGATAAGACAGAAAGGTGTTCTCAGAGCGAATTATATCATTCTCTATTTGCTTCTGAAAGTTGAGGGGCACCTTTGGGCACACAGTTCTAATGAGTCCAGGAAGTAGAGCTTGATGCACAGTTGAGATGGCATAAAATATACCAGAACTTAAAGGCTGCTCATCGCATGGTTTCCAGGCTGCTCCCGTCCTTACATTCACTTAATGTCTTCCTGTGGTTAATGAAGTTGAGCAATGGATTACTGGGCCAGCGACTTGGTTTGGATTCTTCAGCAGCAGCAAACACTGTCACTGGCTGTAAGTAGCCAACTCCAAGGGAGAAATGTGATACATGTTAAATCTAACAGCTCCCATGGCCCCAATCTGCCCAGTCAGCAATCATTCCCTTTAAAATATACATAATGCTTAATTGCTGTTTCCTAAATTCTACACCTAACCAAATCAAAATAGTTTTAAAAACGAGAGCCTAGTAACTTTTGGAGGATTTATTCTTAGAAGCAAGCTTGCCAATGCCCGGGCATTCCCGAACTTTATTGTCATCAACCTCACCTGTTTTTAGAAAGCAAATTTGCACCCAGTTGAATCAGACATATTTTCTCCTGTGTTGGTTGTAAGTATATGAATTGCACTGATCAATAGCTGGAAGAATAAAATTCAAACTTGGTATGATGACTGGCCTCCTCAGTGGTCTATTCCCAGTCCATCTCTCCTGCCCCATTTCTGCTTCCCTCTCTCTGGCTGGTTCTCTCGATCTCAGTTCTAACAGTTGCATCTTTCTATTCCCAAAGCTCAGACATGTCTTCCAATTTCAGCGCTGGGATCCTGATTGGGTGCTTCCAGATCTCAGTTTAAATGTCATCTCCTCCCAGAGCATTTCCCTGACCCCCAACCCTAACGTGGGCTCTGCCCCACCCCCATACTCTCTATCTCAACACTCTCAACACACTGCTTTATTTTCTTCCTATCACTCTCCATGATCTGGGACTTCCTCTTGTTTCACTCTCCCCACCAACATGATGGTGGGGGTTTCCTGGGAAAGTATAAAATAATGAGAGATCACTACCTATAAGTTTTCACAAAATACTTGCTGGGAAGAGGGATCTCTTGAACGAGTTAAATGACATAAGAGGAAGGCATGACTTACATCCTCAAGGGCAACATCTAATGGCACACTGGCTCTCAAACTTGGCCGCACATTGGAATCTCCTGGGAGCTTTAAAAAATACTGTCAACTGGATCCCACCCCCACAGACTGATGTAACGGGTCTGGGGTAAGGCCTGGGCATTGGGATTTTTTAAATCACTCCAGCTGGCTGAAATATGTTTGAGAGCACTGCTTTTTATACTTGAAGCATTATGCACATATACAGAAGAGCACAAATTCTAAGTGTGCAGCTGAATTAATGTTATCTGATTGAACACACTGGAGTAACCAGCGCCCGGTTAAAAGCAATCCCAGCCTCTCAGAAGCCTCCTTAGACCCACTCTCCAAAGTAACCATCACTGTGATATGCAAGCGTAAATTAGTTCTCTCTGCTTGTGTACCAATACATTTGGGATCATAGTCTACCTTGAGACTCTTTGTTTTGAAAAGATACAGACTAGAGAAGTGTGAATTTCAAAAGATCTACCCAGGAAGGCTTCCTGGAAGAGGTGATATTTAAGAGAGGATCTGAAGGAGGCAATAGACAAGAGGAAAGGGGAAAAAGGGAGGGAAGCTGGTGAGGGGAGGACAGCATCAACTGAGAAAGAGGCACATAGGCTAAAATGTTGTTACCTCCATATCTAATGAAAATCTTATTGGAGCCGGGTGCAGTGACTCACACAGTAATCCCAGCAACTCAGGAAGCCTAGGTGGGAGGATTGCTTGAGCCAAGGAGTTTGAGACTAGCCTGGGTAACACAGAGAGACCCTGTCTCTAGAAAAATAAAATTAGTAGAGTGTGGTGGCTCGAACCTGATATCCACGCTACTTGGGATGCTGAGGAGGGAGGATTGATTGAGCCCAAAATCTTGAGGCTGCAGTCAGCTATGATCGAGCCACTGCACTCCAGCCTGGGCGACAGAGCAAACAAGATCTTGTCTCTAAACAAAAAAGAAAAGAAAAGAAAAAAAAACCCTATTGCGCCAAAGGTATTTTTAAAAGACCTTCCTTGCATGTATGCTCAGCTTCATGTTCAATCATTGCATAGATTTTTAATAAGCACCAATAGGGTGCTGGACCTGGGGATATAAATGTGAATTTGGGGAGACAGAGAAAAAACACATAATACATGAAGAAAATACAGAGACAGAGTGGGACAGATAGGGTAGGTAACAAAAGCACATCTGAGTTTAGAGTGAAGAAGAAAGATAGATCTGGAGGAGGAATTTTGTAGAAGGAAAGAGTAAGTGTCCTGAAACCTGTACAGGAGGCACTATGGTGACTGAGACATTCTCCTTGTGCTCGAGTATCTCAAGGCTACCCCAAAACCCAGTAATTAGAGCACCGCCCTGCACAAGGTAGGTGCTTGGCAAATATTTGTTTGATTGCATCAGTGGTAAAACAGGCGAACTAACAACAACAAATTCGATACGTTGTGTGCTTTGAGAGGGGGACTGACGGGCTTCTACAGTGTGATTAGAAGACTTGAGTGGATCCAAGAACGAATGTGCTTTCTGTTCCTTGCATGCAAGAAACTCTGCAAACTCTATTCACTTGTCATAAAATTTAACTTTTGTACAGAAAAGTTTCCTATGCCTAGCGCCTTATCAGAATCACCTGGGAGCTTTAAGATTTTCAGATTTTTCTGACGCCACCCTGGAATCTAATTTAGTAAGTCTAGGGTAGGGCCTGGGCTTCTTTATCTTGAAAAATAAAAATCCCCAGGTGATTCTGATGTTCAGCCATCATGTGAACAACTGTTCTGGAAGATAAGATTGAGTCATTCCAATCAGTTCATGCCCTTACACATCCCAGAGTTCGAGTGCTCTATCCTAGGAAGCGAAGTTCCCTGGAGACTTAAACATAGCCTCATCCCAAGACACCAGCTCTTGTAAGAAGTTTCCCTAAGTGCCAGTCTATGGTTTAGCACAGTATTTTGCCAATTCTAGCAATGCCCACACCATCTTTTTCACATTTTGCCATTTCCCATCCCACCTGAATCACTTTTTACTCTCTATTGTTCCTTAAATATACTTATTTTTAAAATTCCACTAAATGTGTTTAAACTTTAGATTGCTCTTATGCAAGGAGAGCAGGATCTTTTACTAAAATAGAAGGTAACTCGAAATCAAAAGCATTAAAAACAAAACTTTTTTTAATTCTTATTTTTTTTTCCTTTTACTTTAAGTTCTGGGATACACGTGCAGAATGTGCAGGTTTGTTACAAAGGTATACATGTGCCATGGTGGTTTGCTGTACCTATCAACCCGTCATCTAGGTTTTTAAGTCCCTCATACGTTAGGTATTTGTCCTAATGCTCTCCCTTCCCTTGCTCCCCACCCCTGACAGGCCACGGTGTGTGTTGTTCCTCTTCTTGTGTCCATGTGTTCTCATTGTTCACCTCCCACTTATGAGTGAGAACACGCAGTGTTTCCTTTTCTGTTCCTGTGTTAGTCTGCTGAGAATTATGGCTTCCAGCTTCATCCATGTCCTGGAAAAGGACGTGATCTCATTCTCTTTTATGGCTGCGTAGTATTCCATGGTGTATATGTGCCACATTTTCTTTATCCAGTCTATCATTGACGGGCATTTGGGTTAGTTCCAAGTCTTTGCTGTTGTAAATAGTGCTGCAATAAACATACGTGTGCATGTGTCTTTGTTGTAGAATGATTTATAATCCTTTGGGAATATACCCAGTAATGGGATTGCTGGGTCAAATGGTATTTCTGATTCTAGATCCTTGAGGAATCACCACTCTGCCTTCCACAATGGTTGAACTCATTTACACTCCCACCAGCAGCGTAAAAGCTTTCCTATTTCTCCACAGCCTTGCCAGCATCTATTGTTTCTTGACTTTTTAATAACCACCATTCTGGCGTGAGATGGTGTCTCATTGTGGTTTTGATTTGCATTTCTCTCATGATCAGTGATGATGAGCTTTTTTTCATATGCTTGAAAACAAAACATTTTAAAAAGTCTAGCTAGATATTCTTGTCCCTCCCAAGCTTCTGAGCCTAAGATCTGTGGTATCTTTGTTGAAAAATAGAAATTAGCAAGTATCAGGTATGAAGGAGACATTAGCACAAAATGGAGATTTTGTCATATTGAAAGAATTGAAAGGAATAACTTTCTCACTGTGTGATTCAATATTATTTAACATCTTGTCTACAGCACTGGGTACCATTGCATTATACACCCCACTGGTGTAAACCAAAACCATTTGTGTGGATGACTAAGCTAACTATTAGTAACAGTAGGAAAAAATACAAATTAATAAAAGAACACTTCAGAAATGTGGATCCAACAATGTGTTAATAGCCAGCCAGAAAGTAGGTATTGCAGAATTGTTACAAGTCCCCCACATTACATAACCAGCTATTGAGAACCAGGAGAGAGCGGATGTAAAATTCTGAGAAGAATATTGGATAGAACCTCAGGGAAATTCTGTCATCCAAAGTCATCTTCTCCTGCCCATTTCCTTCCTGATTGTCTCCAAGGCTGGACCCAGCTTCCAAACTCCCTCTTTTTCAGTTCCCAGTCTTCGGGATATTATTATAACATCCAAAACTTTTTGAAGATGAGGATCCTACCTTATGCATTCAAGAATCTGCTGTGCCTGGGGCAGGGCCTGGTAGACCTAACAGGCACAGTAGATGTCTGTGAAATAACTGGCTGAATGTAATGCAAACACTACACCAGCAGGCATGGGGCTTGCACAGAGCATGGCGGTTTCATGGTGAGGTTGCTGCAGCTTGACTCCTCGTTCATTCAGGCCTCCTGATCTTATAAACCAGTACCCCCTGATCCCAGAACGGTGATTCCTTGACTGCAGGGCTGTGAGGTTTTACTCAATAGGCTATGGTCCCTAGCACAGTGCTCTGTAAAAGTGTATTGGGTAATTAGAATTAATACCATTTTTGTTGACATTGCCAACTATGAAATTGGGTTTTTTCTGCCTCAGTTGCCTGAGGACTAGGCTGGGACTGGGTGGAGTTGGTCATGGGTGGAGGCCTTTTGGGTGATTTAGGGCAAGTGAGTTAACAACTTGTTCCACACATGTGAGATGGAGAAGTGCGTGGGGATGTTAAAAATGATTAAACAGCACTTTGCAAACAATGACAACAACACTTTGTGGCTGACAAGTAGAATAGTGAAAACTGAGTGTCATATAGCCCAAAGAACTGTTAAGAAAAATATTTATGGAACTAGTCAGACCTGGTAGTTTCCCATAAGCAGGTGGGTGGGTTGTAGTGGGAAGTGTTCCAGATCAGACCGGGCGGGCCTTGCTGGGGTGGCGGGGTGGGGGTGAGCATGGTGGGTGGAGGAGTACTGAGGAGAAGGCACAGTTGAAACCCCATCATGACGGCCACCATTACAATGTCACCCCTTGAACCCTTAAGTTATATCAATATCTAAGCCTGCCTTGGCTTTATAGTTAACAACATTGAGTATGTCTGATTCCAAAAGAACAAACATTCTGGGGGCAGATGTTTTCTAACTGGTGTGAGCAGAAGGTTCACTTGTAGGGGTGGATGGGTTACATGTTCAAAATGCAGAACTCTAAGCCTTCATCCAGAATTTTCTGATTCAGAAGATCTAGGGTAGTGATGCTGAGCCAAGGGCGATTTTGACCCCCCCTCCCCAGGGGACATTGGGCAGTATCTGGAGACAGTTTGCATTGTCACAACTGAAACCTGGGATGTTCCTAAACATCCTACATTGAACAGAACAGCCCCTCCTAACAAAGAATTATCAGACCCTCAATGTCAATGGGGCCTGGGTTAGAAAATCTTGTTCTAGGGCAAGGACCAGGTAGGTGCATCTTCACAAGGGCCTCAGGAGATTTTAATGCAGAAGCAGAAGCTTTACACCGTGTCTTTTTGATACAAGGGCTTCAGTATCAGAGTTCCCTTTTTGCCTACCCCTTTGTTAGATTTAGGACTCAGCTTTGACTTACTTCTTCCCTTGAAGGCCCGCCTGGTAACCATCCTTCCTTTTGCCAAGTTCAGGGTAATTGCCCCTCCTAAGAACACCTTCACCACATACTTATAACCAACTGATCTTTGACAAAGCATACAAAAACATAAATTGGGGAAAGGTCTATTCCAGCGGTCTCCAGCCTTTCTGTAACCAGGGACTGGTTTCATGAAAGACAATTTTCCCACGGACCAGGGCAGGGTGGATGGTTTTGGAATAAAACTGTTTGACCTCAGATCATTAGGCATTAGCTTCTCATAAGGAGTGTGCAACCTAGATCCCTTGCATTCACAGTTTACAATAGAGTTCGAGTTCCCATGAGAGTCTGATGTCCCTGCTGAAGTGAAAAGAGGCAGAGCTCAAGCGGTAATGCTTGCTTCCCCCCTGCTTACCTCCTGCTGTGTCACCTGGTTCCTAACAGGCCATGGACAGGTACTAGTCCATGGTTCAGGGGTTCGGGACCCCTGCCCTATTCAATAAATGGTGCTGGGAAAATTGGATAGCCACATATAGAATGAAACTATCCCTGTCTCTGACCATACACAAAAATTAACCCAAGATGAATTAAAGACTTTAAACATAAGACCTGACACCATAACTATTCTAGAAGAAAACCTAGGAAAAACTCTTCTGGACATTGGCTTAGGCAAAGAATTTCTGACTAAGCCCTCAAAAGCAAATACAACAAAAATAAATAAATAAATAAATAAATGGAACCTAATTAAACTAAAATACTTCTACCCAGCAAAAGAAACAATCATCAGAGTAAACAGACAACCTACAGAATGGGTGAAAATATTTGCAAACTATGCATCTGACAAAGGACTAATATCCGGAATCTACAAGGAACTCAAACAAATCAGCAAGGAAAAACAACAACAACAACAACAACAGCAACAAATAATCTCATTAAAAAGTGGACAAATGGTGTGAATAGACATTTCTCAAAAGAAGACAGATAAATGGCCAACAAACATAATGAAAAAATGCTCACTATCAATAATTGTAGGGTAAACACAAATTAAAACTGCAGTGAGATACTGCCTTACCCTAGCCAGAATGGCCATTATCAAAAAGTCAAAAAACAACAGATACTGGTGTGGATGTAGGGAAAAGCGAACTCTTATACCCACTGCTGGTGTGAATGTAAATTAGTACAACCTCTATAGAAAACAGTACGGAGATTTCTTAAGGAACTAGAAGTAGATCTACCAATTGATCCAGCAATCCCACTGCTGGGTATCTACCCAAAGGAAGAGAAGTCATTATGTCAGAAAGACACCTGCACATGTATATTTATTGCAGCACAATTGCAAAGATACAAAATCAACATAAGTGCCCATCAACTGATGAGTGTATAAAGAAAATGTGGTATATATATGTATATATGTGTGTGTGTGTATACACACACATACAGTGTACACACACACACATACATGTATATATACACATACACACACACACAGCATGGAATACTACTCAGCCATATAAAAGAACAAAATAATGTCTATTGCCGCAACTTGGATAGAGCTGGAGGCCATTATTCCAGGTGAAATAACTCAGGATGGAAAACCAAATACTGCATGTCCTGTTTATAAGTGGAAGCTAACGCATGGGTACGCAAAGGCATACAGAGAGATATCACAGACATTGGCAACTCAGAAGGGAGGAGTATGGGGAAGGGGTGAGGATTGAAAAACTACCTACTGGGTACAATGTACACTACTCAGGTGATGGGTGCCCTGAAATCCCAGACTTCACCACTATGCAATTCATCCATGTAACCAAAAACCACATTTACCCCTAAAGCTATTGAAATAAAAAATAATAATAAAGCAAAAAAGAACACCTCCAGTCCCAGCCCTCATCAAATGCCCTCAGTTGCTTTTCCCTGTCACTGGAAGGGGCACTCCTTGAGGGCAGGGTCTAGGTTCACCCTGTTCACAGACCTGTCCCCAACACCTCAAAAGGTGCCTGGCCGATAGCAGAACTCAATAACCACATGTTCGTTTCAATCTCTCTCTGTGCTCAAATGCCATCTCCTACTGTGCCACCCACCCCTTCTTAGAATCTAGAGCCACCCACCCCCTCTTAGACACTATTACAGCACTCAGCTTAACATCTTCATGGAGGGAATCACTCAAAGTATCCTGTTTATTTGCTTGCTTACTTCTCATTCATTCAACGAATATTTTATTGGGCACTTACTGTATGACTTGTGCTTTGCCAACACTTGGGAATGTAATAGAACAAAGAGGGAAAAATCCTTCCTCTCATTGGAGCTTATATTCAAGAGGGGAATTCCTACAATAAACAGAATAGAAAACTCTCTATAACCTGTGTGACACGGATCAGCTCACTGGGGAATAATCAAATGGAGAAATGGGACAGGGAGTTTGTGCGTGTGTGTGTGTGTGATATTTTAACTGAGGTAGTAGACCTTTGGGAGAGGAGGACATTTAAGCAAAGATTGGATAGCTGGGGGGCACTTGTCTGCACTCCCCCGTTAGAATATAAATACCAACAGGGCCACCACCTTCCCTTTCTCTGTGGCCTCTGTGTCTCCAGAATAGGCACATAGTAGGTGCTCAATAAACATTCTTCAGAGGAAACAAAAAGAGGAGTATGTGATTAGACCTTAAAGTAGGCAGAAGGGAGATTTTTGTTTTTGTGACCACCCACTGATTAGCGAGAAGGTGGGAGGGACAGGGGCACTAAATTGAGGGGGGCGTGGGGAGGACATTTTGGGGGGCAGGTTAAGATTTAGAGGATGGAGATCCTCACTGGATAAGGTCCCCTCCCCCTCCCCCGCCCCGAACAAACCTAAGTTCTCCCTCTCCTAATATTGGGCATGGTCCCTGCTGGTCAGCCAACCTGGCCCCCTGAATATCCCTCCACAGCCTCCCAGCTTCAGAGTTCAGCCATCATCACCCTGCCTCCTTTTCTCCCGCACCCCTTCCCTCCTCACCTCCTTTCCCCCCGCCCCCGCCCCTTCCTCCTCCCGGAGGGGTGTCCCCGCGCCCGGTGGGCACGCCCTCGCCCCGGCGGAGAGGGCGCACGGAGGGGCCTGGGCCGTCGCGCCCGGGCCCCCGCCCCCAGCCCCTCTCCCCGGCGGGACGCTGTCCCTTTAATAGGCTCCCGCTGCCTGGCGCTCTGCGGCTGGGGAGTAAATTTCTCCCTGTCATCAGGTCGCGGGGAGAGGAGGAGGAGGAGGAGTTTGTTAATGTTCAGTTTGTTCAGCGGGATCGATGTTTGCTGGCATCGCCTCGCCCTGTCTTGTGTGTGTGTGCGAGGGTGTGTGTGTGTGTTTGTGTGTGTGTGCATATGTGGGGGGTGTGAGTGTGTGTGTGCGAGGAAGCGGGGGTGCGTGCGCGTGTGAGTGCGTGTGTGAGTGTGTCTGTGTGTGTGTCTGTGTGTGTGTGTGAGTGAGTGAATTCCAGATTTTCTGTCTTTCCAAAACCCGCTCCTGTCCTCTCGCATATCACTCACAGACGGGGATCTGACAGCAGCCACAAACCTACAGTGAGTGATCGCTCTCCCCCCCGGCACGAATCCGCCATAGAGATCGGCGAGGAGGAGGAGGAGGAAGAGAAGAAGGAGGAGGTGGAGGAGGAGGTGGAGGAGGAGGAGGAGGAGGGAAAGAGGAGAAGGAAGAAGAAGAAAAAGAAGAAGAAACCCACTACCTTCCCAGGATTGCCTTTTTTTTTTTTTTTCCTTATCTTTACGCGCGAGTGTGCGTGTGGCGCGTGTGCGCCCCTCGTCCCTTCCATCCGAACCCGGTCTTGGATGTTTAATAAAGAAATCAAGTGTCTCAACAGTCACCAAAAAAAACGCAAAAACAAAAAAAAAATCCAAAAGCAAAAACAAAAAAGAGAGAGGAAAAAAAAAATTCAAAACAAACAAACAAACAAACAAGGCAGAACCAACCTCTACTTCAAAGCAGCCGGCGCAAGCCACCCGTGTCTGCCACCCAGAGAGGGGGGTCTCTGGCCCGTGGTGGAGGAGTTGCAGGGGGGATCGTCAGGGGGACAGAGGCCGAGTGACGTCCTAGGAGCCACCGGGCAAGAGGCGGAGGAGACCCAGAGAGGCCAGAGAGACAGCGGGCCCCGGCGCGCGGCTCGGGGCTGGGGCGCCAGAAGTGGGACTGGAGCGAAGTAGAGGATGCCGAGGAGAAAACAGCAGGCACCCAAGCGGGCGGCAGGTAAGAGAAACGGCTCCGCTTCGGGGCTGCCCAGCCCGGGCTGCCCTGTGCGCCGAGCTCCTCGCCCGCCCTCCTTGCCCCTGGGTGCCCGGGGGCACCACCCACTTAAGCTTTTCGGGGGAGTTTGCGCCGGATGCCCCTCTAATAACCTCGTCCTCTCTCGCCTTCTCTGGTCTCCCAAATCCTCCCCTTCTAAGCTCCGGTTGGGTTGGGGGGAGCTATCCCACCAAGCCTTCCCTCCTTAAACTTTCTTTCCTCCACCCTCTACCCCACCCCTAACTTTCTCCCAGTCTGTTTCTTGCCTCTCGGGCCAAAGTCGGATTGAGGATTTGGGGTGCGGAGTAGGGAGACAGCACCTCCACCCCTGCATCCCTCTGCGTGGTCAGTGCCAGTGGCTTCTGGCCTCCAGGGACAGCGTCTCCTCTCACTGGGGCTTGGGGCGCTGAAGTGTGAGGCATATCCGACACTCGGGCTGCAGGCAGGCTTTGGGGCGAGCAATAGGAGTTTAGCGTTGATCACCAAGGTGGACAAAGTGCCCTCAGGAAATGGATGGATCTTTGCATATATTTTCTAAAAGGATCCATATTTGGAAATCTAATTAACAATTTCCCTACTCTCAAAAAAAGCAAAAGGGGTTGTGAGGGGGAAATTCCCCATAGAAATTTAAACAGCTCTGGATTTTCTTTGCCTAGAGAGTTGCAAACTTTGTGAAATGATTCGTACTGTAAGAACTGTCCATCTGAATCCTTACTGCCCCCTAAAAAAGATAAGAACAGGTTAATGGATCAGTACAATAGACCTTCTAAGGTTGTTTTTTTTGTGGGGGGGGTTGCTTAATCGCTTTTTTAATAGTATGCTGGGGTTTTGTTTCTCGGAAGTGTAATATGAAAGTTCATTTTTCTTCTGCCAGACCCACCCACTGAAAAATCAGCTTTCCACTTGATTGCTAGTTTTGATTTGACATTTGATTGATCACCTGTCATCTCGCTGCCTTTGATCTATTCATTCTTGATATATATCAATAAATCACTCACCATGGTAACTCAGAGTGCCAGTGACGCAAACCTTGCCCTCTATATTCAGAGCCAGACATGCACAATTATTATCTTGTTTGGCTTTTAATGTGGGCGTTTTTATTTCTTTGTGTCCTTTAGTCGAATCAGGGCTTTTGCATAAAGCTTACGTTTAGTTGTTTTTTCCTCTCTCTCTGTCTTTGCCCTCTTGATTAACCAACATTAGGTAAGGCTGGCCTTCTGCAGACCCACCTCCACATTTCATTCTGTTCCACCTCTAGCAAAACATAGGGAGAAGTTTGGTGGAACACTTTCATAAACTTTGCAAAGTCACCCTTAGAACAAATCCAAAGTTAGTTAGGAATCTGAGGAGAGTGGGCATCCCTTGTCTGAATGTGTTGAGCCACCAAGCTCATCCTCCTTCCTCCCCTGATTCGGGTCCAAATGGCAATATATGTGTTTCGAAATATCCACAGTTATCATTCCTTCTGACCACAGAATTGCTTCCCTAACTGTTTGTAAGTTGGTTCGAGTGGCATGCAGAAATATTGATCAAGTGTGGATTCACATATTTTCTGATCGTTCCCCTAAAAGCAAAATAATTGAAATATTTTTAGTGAGGCATAGATTTGGAACCCGCCTCACCAGGGAAGTTTTCTTTTTTCAACTCTAGTTACTTCTTTCGAAAACAGTGTCTCTTTCCTCCAGTTGTCTCCTTCTGCATTGAACTCACTTATTTCCTAAAATTTAGGCTGCTTTGCAATCTGACAGCCTGTGAATGTGTTCAATGGCCTTTGAGACCCAGGAAGAGTGAGCCTGCTGCCTCTAGTTCTGGCAACATAAGTTTAAGTGTAGCTACATTATAGAGATAACATCCTTATTGTTGTCCCGAAAGAGAACCCTGGGCTACCGTCCAGCAAGAAGTGATACTGCCCTGAAAATTACTCTTTTTTTTTTTTCCTTGTTGTTCCGGTAAAGACTATCAACAACTAGGCAGTAATTTAAATTACCAGAATGACTGGACATGTCTCCTTTAGTAAGCTCATTACAAAAAGTGCATTGCTCAGAATTGCTCGACTTTGATTATAATTATCCTCCGATCGATAAGGATCCAGGTGTACGTAACATAACACTGTATCACATTATTTAAATTAGGTCCTGTTCATTAAACTGTATCTGTTGGTGCTGGCTAGCTTATTGGGGTTTGTGTGTGTGTGTGTGTGTGTGTGTGTGTGTGTGTGTGTGTGTGTTAGAAACTTATAACTAGAGTTTCAGTTTTCTGGCCTATTATATTCCTACTGTCTTTGTATGTTTGTTTTGTATGATTCTTATTATTTTCACCAGAAGGGGAAACCCTTTTTAAGCTGAAAGAGGATAATTCATTTCGTACACAGTGAGGGCCCTCTTACCTTATTTATTTGCTCACATATTAATAGAGGAGACAGTTTTTCATGCAGTGTTTCTTCTTTTCAGCTAAGGTCATCAATGCCCTACTCTATTTCAGCTGAAGTGGTTATTCACAAGTAAAGTTAGCCACTTTGGGGTTCTGTAGCCAGTTAACATCCAGGGAAGGGGAGAAGGTGGGTTCTAAGATTATGGCCATACTAACTTTTATCACTGCTTAGAATTAAACACAATGCACAACTGTAAGTAATTACACTCAAGGACTGATGTTGAAAGCTTGATTTCTAGCTTGATTAATGAATAATGGGAGATAGAAAAAGCCTGTGAGTGGATCAGAGCTGAGGCTCTCTCGGAGCGCTCTTTTTCCCCAAGAACTGTTCCAGGCAATTTGATTTCTTTGTATTATTAATTTTAAGTTCCATGTTTCAAGGAATCAATTACAGAACTTTCTACTAAAGCAGGTATCTAAACAGAATAAACAGCATGATATTGTAAGTGATGAGGAATTTTAGTCTTTATTTGTTATATTCCTCCCCCTTCGGGGGGAAGGGATGTGAGGGGACAATTCTCTTTAAGGAAATAGCTAAATCAGAGTATTTCCCTCTGAAATGTCATTCTTCCTGGCTTTCTTAAGCTATGCTATTCCACCATACTATTACTTAGGGCAAGAAAAAAAAGTTGAGAAAGCAGCCTACAGTACCCCAGGGGTTTGTGTTGTGTGTGTATGCTTGCTTCCTTGGATGTATATTTCACTCACCATTAAAATGCATCCACTATTACCTGAAAATATTGCGGGATTCAGTACCAGCATTTTTCCCTTCTATGCATTTCAAGGAAGATAGAGAAAATGGTAGGAAAGTAAAATAAAACAGAACGGGGTTTTGATTTGTTTGCATTTTGCAGGATGCAGAGTGGTTAAAAATTTAAAATTGTAGACTTATAATCTAACTCTTGATTTTCTACAGCCTATCTCAGCCTCTGTGCGCACGCATATAAAATACATATTTTATTTCACCATCCTGAACTGTTTTTATATTAATGACAGCCAATTGCAATAGAACACAAAATCTTTTGTGAGCCTATCTTGTGAATATCTAATATATATGTAAGTTATAGGATTCTGCCCCTGCCCACCCAAAGCGATTAGATGTTTCCTTCTCGCTGACTCTTAGAGGCTTTCTGATCACCCAGATCTGAGGAGAGTCTTGCAAGAAAGAACAGCTCCCTCAATTTATTTTGTTTATTTAATATGGAGATGAATAATGCAGATTTTGTTTTCATGAATGTCCTTGTGTGGCAGTAAACATTAGACTATTAGCAATCATTACTTAAAAGTTGCAATTTGCACCTTAATAACATAGGTTATTTACATGGGAAACATAGTCAGCGGGGACAACTCTGAACACTGCAACAGAGCAGAAATGACCTCAGAGATCTCTTTTCCACCTCTTGAGAGTGATGACTCTGAATTAACGGGTGAGGTCCCAGAAATCACAACCAACAGGATGGAGGGAGGGGACAGGCAGCTCAGGGCAAAGTTTACCTTCAGTTTACTGTCAAGTAGGACAGGATTCAAGAGACTAGGAATCGAGTAGATTTGGGTCCCTGGCTCCCTCACTTTGTTTAAATATCCTTCAGAAAGACAAGTTCACATCTTGAATATTTAAATATCTCATGCGATGGATTCCTTCACTTGCCCAAAAGTATGATTTTAACAAATGAATGGAAAAATACACACACACACACAAACACACACGCACACACACGCATGGACGCAATAAACCCCAAAGGGTCTCAGCAGCACAAACTCTTTTGGCCATTCTGGTTACTTAAGGCAGATCTCTGAAAAAGGAAGGATAGATACCTTGAAATCACTTGGTCCACACAATATTTTGGATGGAAATTGATTGCTTAAGTGGTCCTTTTCCCACCCCCCGTCCTGATTTCCTTCCTCCACCTCTCACCTCACCCTTAAAGACTCAGATTGAATAGGACATCTCAAAAGCCCATTTGTTTTAGGCATTTATTGATTTCATTTTTAATCTGCCATATCAGGACACAATACGTTAACCCTAATCAGCAGATTACAAGTGACAGAGAGTTCTAGTAGAAACTATATAAGGGAGTAGGGCGTCTGGGAAACTTCTTGACAATGAAAATCTTCTCTGAGGCTTAAGAGTTTGAATGTTGAAGGTTACTTTTGGGGAGGGGAGAAACATTCCTCAGAAACAGTCTACGTTTTTTTCTTCCACTTTATATTTCCTTATCTCCCAGTTGCCCATTCTATTGCTACACTTTGGGAATGCTTAACGCCCAAGAAATATCTCCCAAGTATCTTTAGGAGGTCTGTCCCTGAAGCAGCTTGACCTTTCTCATAGTCTCCAACGGAGGTTTATGCTTTCATTTCATCCCAGCTGATTTCTCATTTATTTGATGGAATTTCTCCAAAGGATAATATCTGAGTCGATTTGTTTCTCTTCCCAGGGCCTTGGGAATTGTGCTGTCCATTGAGCAGGTTTTGGTGATGGGGGTGGGGGCACAGACTGAACCTGGCATTTTTTAAAGCCATTGAAATGATGCCTCACTGTTCGTCACTGCAGCTGACTTAGGAAGTCAGCCAAGAAGAAAACCTAGGCCCTGGTCATGTTTGTGCTGTGCCTGTAATTAGCTGACAGGAGGTAAATGTCCAGAGTCGACCTTCCCTTCCATCACTGTATTTATACTATCAATTTTATTTGGGAATGTCATGGTCTGGGAAGACTCAGCCACTATTTCAAAGGCAATGCCTGCTTCTACCCATGTCCCCTTTAAAAAACACAGAAATTGCCGAACAAATTCTATATTAAGACCAGGCATACACAGAGTATCATTTTCGTTTGATGCAAAGTCAGTTGGAAATACATTAAACTAACAGTTAGAGAGTGTCTTGCATCGCTTCCCTGAAGCAGTGCTTTTTCATTACATATTTAATTACAATCAAACTGAACGACTTTTATTAAAAAAATCACAGTGGTATTAAAAGAAGCCTGGCACACAAATAATGTTATTGCTTCGCAAGTTGAGAATGCTTTTATATTTTTATTTCTTTGGGAGAAATGTATTTTAATTTTCTAATGTTGTGATAAATACAGACTATCTTTTACTGTAGTCTGTAATCAGGGAGAGCTTATCCTTCTATCTTTATAGAGTCTGCTTACCCCAGAATAGATTTTTATATTCATTTTTCAGCAATTTGTAACAATTGGTATTTTTAAATTTTTTTTAAAGTTTTATGAGTTCTGTTTAAAGTTAGAAATTCTCACGTTCCTTAGGGTGATCTTTGGCAAGCAGTTCTTTGATTATAGGACGAATTTAGTCATTCTAACCACACAAGAAAGTGGAGAGTGCTTGCTTGCTTACCTGAATATTACAGTAAGAAAAAAACACCATCTATTTACATGCCTCTAACATGTAACACTATTTTCACTGGCTTTATAATTTCTTTTTTTCCCCTCCTACTGACCTTTCATTCGCTTGTTTTGGGAACTTTTTCTGAGAAGAACGTATAGAGATAGCATTTAAAGTGGATTTCAAGATACATTAGATTTTTAAGACATTGTAATAAAAATTAGAGACTTTAGAGCCCAACTGTTCCCTGCTAGTCTAGGTCTGCAAACTAATGAGAAAGCATCTCTGCAAACATATAGTTTCAACTTTAACTTGAACATGAATGGGGAGCGTCTCTAGCAGTGCGGCCGGATTCATATTGCTCATTTTGTCCGAGAAATTATTTTGTCCGAGGGTATCAGACTGAGGTCCGTTCAAAGACATTATGTACATACACAGACACACAGAGGAGAAACCTGAGATGCAAGTGGGAATTGCTGACATATTTGTTTCCAAAGCAAACTCCATGAATGAAATGATTCAATAATTTGGAGGCATTTGCAAGTCATTAAAATGGCAATTTGGAATTTTCAGTTGTTGCCCCCCTCAATTTTTTGCATTTCCCCCATAGAAAAGACATCCTTTGGGCACCCTCAAATATGCTGGAATGCTGAAGTAATGCCTACAATTATTTAAAATTTTAGAAATTAAAATTCAGGAGGCAGAGCAAGATAATCCTATTATTAATATATCAGTATTATTTAGCTACGCATAACAACAGGAAAACGCACAATGCAAAAGTTTTAGAGATAATGAGCTTAGAGAAATTACACGGGGGGAAGAAATACCTGGATCATATTTGAAAGCATTTGTCTTGAATTCTGCTCATCTGAATGAGAACTTTCTTTCTACCTGTGTTATTTAAAAAACAATTTCAGTATCCCCCTACCTGCTACCCCAGCCTGAAGCAGGGTCTAATGAAACTCTCTCTGGACACACAGATGTTAAGACACTGTATTACACAACCCTTTTTTAAAAATTGTTTCAGAAAACCAAATGTGGGCATGCAAACCAAAAGAAAAACCTCAGGAATCTGTATAAGATAGCCAGCTCAGGGTTCAAGATCGAGGGAACTTCGTTGCGGCAGGATAAGAAGACAACAGTATTGCATTTTAACTAAACATCTCTTCCTGGCAAATGAGAAGCGGTGAAGCAGGGAAGATTTTTTAAGGAGCTTTTTAGCTCTTTTGCATCTCTCTCCAAAGACTAATTTAATGGAAAAGCTATAGTGTCCATTTATGATAAAGGACAGGCCTCATGTTTCCGCAACGCTGGTAGACACTAAGGTGGGGTAAAAAAAAAAAAAAAAAAAAAAAGCCAGCATTCTGCAGTTTGTTAGTACAAAAATTAAGATCACTGGTCTTAATTACTTGAGTGATTTCAGAACTGAAGGAATACTCTAAAATCACCCGTGAGCTTCCTTCTTAAAGTCACATCTAAGCCATTTCTATGGAAATTATATAGTTTAGATATTAATGTGGGTAGAATACAGTTATTGTTTTTCATGCAAATAGTTATGAAGGGCAGGATGAGATAAAAACAGAGTTGGCAGCAGCCATTGTGTTTGTAATGAATTTGAAAGAAACTTCCGTAACGCTTTACTGGATCATGAAAAATCCATGAAATCTGGTGACATGGGAGATACAAAAATGAGACAGAGGGTCAAGGTCTTCTATAGGGGAAAAACGACTTGTGTAAGTGAGAGCAGTGGCATTTAAATATCTCTATATATAACTACACAGGGCTTACTTTAAATCACTTCAATTTATCAGATCCTTGGAATTTTTTATGTATTTAGGAGCCTCTCTTTTATACCCCAGAGAGATATGAATAGCTTCTGGGCCAAGATGATGCTGTAGAGAAGAGTCAAATCTATTCTATGCGTATGGTACCATTTGGTACAGAAGAAATGCCAAAATGAAAAGCCATAAATGCGTTTGATGTCAGAATTGCCTTTGGCTATTTTCCTTTATTAGAAAGTTGGGTACACTGCTGAGTGCTTCTTCTTGTTTTCCCCCTTGGGATTAGATTTGAGACTGTGGATGGAACAGCGGAGTAAGGGGAAGTGACTTGGGTTCTGGTTGCAGGCTTGCCCTGTGCTAGTTATTTAGCCCCAGGCAAGCTCTAGAGATAAACCTTACTCTCCGGTTAAGAATGTGAGGTTTTAGAGTCAGACTGATTCACGTTCAAGTTTCTAGGTCTAGTTCTTGTTCGGCCGTGTAAACTTGGGCAGGCTGCTCAAATCTCTGCCTTCCACTTTCTAATCTATAAAATGGGGGCAATCGGAGTTCTTTATATGTTCCAGGTGTGTGGAAAGGATTGCATCAGATGAGGGCTGAGAAAGTGTGCTGAAACTGTTAGGCGCCACAGGGATACGAGGGAACAGTGTGTCTTTACCCTGAATAACCAGACCATGGAAAATTTATATTAACCGGGAAATAAGCAACTTACCAATTATCATAGAACAAGGGGTCCAGGGCTTGAAAGAAACCAGATATGGATGCATTTTGATTTGTAAGCCTGCAAACACAATGGCTAAGTAATGTTTTAACCTCTTCTCCTGAGGCAGACTCACGCTGGACTGTTTGGAGTCCGGCACCAGCTCAAAAAAAATGTTTCTTTCCCAAGAAATAGAATTTATAGCACCACCAACAACGATAACAACGGTAACAATGATACCTGCCACTAGACAAGGGCTTTTTACATACCAAGGGCTTTATATGTTTACATTTCTTCGTTTACACGGCAGTTATTTCTTGAGTTCCTACTATGTGCCAGATGCTGTTCTACTACTTGGGACCTGGAGGTGAATAGGATGGAGATGATCCCTGGGATCTTGCCCTCCAAGTGGGGGAAGCTAGAGAATATACAAACAAATTTATAAAGCAAACGATAATTTCAGTATAGAAAAAAGCTTCATGATGACAATAGCTTTATAAAAGCAAAATTGTGAGAGCAGGAGCTGGGACAACAGAGATGTGAATGGTCAGGGGAGACCTCTCAGAGGAGGGGACATCTGGGCTGAGTCCTGTTCCTTATAATTTTCGAGTATAATCCCTCTTTTACTGATGAGAATCTGAGTAAGTTGCAGGATAACTCATTCAAGGTCGTGCAGTGGCCAAGTTGAGTTTTAAACTCAGTTCTTTCTGCTTCCAAGGCCCATGCATTTAATGTACTATGATCGTTTATGTAGAATAGTCATAGCAAATTGCCAGGAAGGACCCAAGGAAGAACCCTCAGTCTTACTATTCTCCCCCTGCATCTATTGTGATGTCTAAAGTTATGGGGGTAAATTGAGAGCCTAGACGGAGGATGCTGCCTTTCGCAGTATCTCCAGATAGAATCTTCAGGCCAACTCCTCTCATCTGAAGTTGTCTCTTTAAGGGATGTTCTTTCATATGTATGTACATGCATTCATTCATTCATTCAACAAATATTGGCTGTGCATCTATTATGTGCCAGGTATTGTTCTAGGTGCTGCAGAAATAAAGTAGACAAGAATAGAGATGCCCCTGCCCTCACACAGCTAATATTCTTGTGGGCAAGCCTAAAAAGGCAACAAACAAATAAATATATAACACTATATTGAATAGTCCTAATTGCATTTCATAAGAATTAACCTGGCTTCATGGGGTAGAGAGTGATGGAGGGTTGTCATGTTATAGAGAGTGGTCAGGGGAGCTATTTCTCAAGTGGTGATTTGATCAGACCTGAAAAAAAGTGAGAGACTAGCCAAGCGCAAGGCTGGGAGAAGCAGTCCAGGCAGAGGAAGGAGGAAATGCCAAAGGCCTAAGGAGGTGATGTGATCTGATTCGGTTATTAGTTGAACATAGGCCCTGTTTGTATTTCAAAAGTGATGATGGACTTGGGCATGTTTGCTCTCTTGGTCTACTTACCCAGCCCTAGTGATGGTGAGTAGGATGCTTAGGATGATAGAGGTGGCAGCTGGAGATAAAAACACATTCCCAGCCTTCATAGAGAGATTGGTGCTGTGATGGATGACATGGCGAGGCTGTGGAAAGCCATCGTTAAGAGTCAAGCAGACCTGGGGTCCAACTGCAGCCAGCTGTGCACTCAGAAGCAAGTTTCCTCGCCTCATTGCACCTCAGCATTTTCATCTGTCAGATGGGGATAAGGATTTTGCTCACCTCACATTTTACTTGTGATAATTCGATTATGTGACGCATATAAAACTCTTGGTGCGGGCCCAGTCTTTAACTGGGATCCCCCTCACAAATGAATGTTTTTTATTCTTGCACTTAATTGCGTTTTCTTTTCTGCAGGAATTCTGAGAGAAATCTAGGCACCTGAGTTAGTCCTTGGCACGTATTAGGCACCAACCAAATATTTCCTGATGAATGAATAAATGAAACTGTAAAGAAATGAATGAATACTTTCATTCGTGTATTGCTTTGTATACTAATTAATTACTTTCAAGTATAAGGATCTCTTTCATAGGTCTAAAACTTCTAGCAGACCTCTGGACCAAATGCAAATCCTAGCTGTTCTTAGAATATGTTTCAAATTAGAAACTATTCATGACCAAAAGACGATGGTTTTCGTCTTAATCTTGTATTTTGCTCATCGTGTCATGGGCCTTCGATTGAAGGGCAGTGATATCCCTTTGTGCGGTAAATATTGTTCATTCATCTTCTAGACAGTGCTTGCTGAGAACATGGATGGAGGGGAAGGGGTGGAGGGTCCTCATTTCTGACCCTGAGGTTCAGCCTCTCCCTGCGCCCTCTCCAAGTGCCTTCCTGGCCTGCGCTCTCCAGGTGCTCCCAGTCCCCCAGGACCTGACAACTCTGCCCCTACCCCACGGGGAACCCGCGCTTATCCCCTCAGGCGCCAGGCGGCACAGCTTAGGGGCTGTTAAGCTAATGGGAATAGGCTACGGCTGTTTCCTGGTAACGCCTTCTTCACTTTTTAATTGTCACCTCCAGATAAGTGCCTGAGAGCAGGAAGAAGGGAAGCTGGCTGCTGCCTGTTAAGATGTATCTTAGGACAAAGATATTTGGGATCCTGGAGAGCACGGGGGAGATTCTGCCGCCTGCCTTAGGACCTTTATGAACAAGTGTGATGATGGGAGGGGGGCTGTGGCTGTGTCCCAGGCGCTGTAGGAGGCGCTGGAACTGAAGCCTGACATCGAATGACAAAAGGCCTGCCTTCCTGGAGCTTACATTGAGTGCGGAGGGCAGACCAGAGACCAGCCAGCAGACAGTTCCGTGTGTCACGGTCTGGTGTCTGCAGAGGGTGTTTGCAGGGGTAGAGCATGACCGGAAGTGGCTGTTTTGAATAAGATGGTCAGGAAAGGTCCCCGTCTGCGGAAGTGATACTGACAGCGGGTCTGGAGTGAAGCGGTTGGAAGAAAACTGCCCCTCTCTGGAGGAAGACAGTGACGGGCACAGCTGAACATCCGGGGCTAGAGCTACTGGGACGAACAGGAGGAGCAGCTGGGAAGCTGGGTGGCCGGAGCAGACGGGGAGGATGAGCAGGGAGGGTAAGGATAAGCAAGCAAGGGGCTGGGGCTGTCACCGAGGTGGGGTGCGTCGGATGGTTCAGGAGCAGAGTCAGGATCTGACTTAGGTTTGATAGGGTCCTCTGGCTGCCCTGCGATTTATCAGGGACCCAGGTTGCGAGCAACCACTCAAGAGGCGTCTACATCAATGCAGTCAAAGGCTGTGCAGAGTTGGACCAGATCGATGGCGGAGGAGCCATGGCAGTGGTCCGAAGAGAGACCACAAGGTTGCAGACAGGTGCGAGTGAAAAAGAGGCGTCTACTGAAAGCTGTACAGGAAAAATCAGACTAGGTTAGCCATGAATATTTTCTCTAATTCTGTCTTCTATTTTTCTCCTCCAGTTATATGTAAGGGTCTTACTGCAGATTGTCAGTCAATCGTTCTCTGGGCCAAAGTGGAAACCAAGAAAAGTGTTGGAAGCTGCATACATTCTAGAATCGGCCATACAGGGAAAGAGGCCACACTTTTCCAAGCACATTTCCTGGAGTCCTGGAATGGCTTCTTCACGTATTTCTCCAACCCCATTAGACAACTCAGTCCCTGGGTAAGGGGATGGATTCTGGAGTCTGACAGACAGGCATGGGTTCCATTTCTCTCCAACGATTATTTCATCTTGGTGTGACCTCGGGCATCTTTGCTTCCCAGAATTTGTTTTCTCATTAGCAAAACAGACCTAATAAAAGGATTCATGTCATAGGGTTTTTTATGAGGATTAATTGAGATAAACCAGATGATACGCTTAACACTGTGGTATTTGCAATGAAGAAAATGGTGAATGGTGCATACATGGTAAGTGGTCAATACATTGTAGTTATTCCATTAACAAGTTAATAATCCTCTCCATGCCTTGATTTCCTTATTGGTAGAATGGGGATAATAAAATCCCCTTCTGGGTAGTTGGGAGAAGTCAAGTATTAATACCAGTAAAGCACTTGAAATGGTGCTTTGCATACAGTGAGTGCTCAATAAATGTTAAATTATTAAAATCATCACCATGACACTGACCTTATGGACTTTGAAGGGCAGATGTTGTGTCTCATTGCTTTCCTGTCCACGAGACCTGGCACATAGATGGTGCTCAATAAATATTATTTGAAGGAGTGAATGGTGGTGACGTGGTGCTTAGGAGTTAAAATGAGAAAACCCAAGGAGCCAAAAGCATGTCTCTAGGGGGAAGGGTTAGCGAGCAGTGACTCAAACCATCACCTCCAATGATGCAGTTTTAATGAGGAAGCAAGCCCATCCTTGAACATTATTTAAGCCAGAGTTATCCCAATAAGCATTTTCCTACCATTAGTGTAGATTAAGCAGCATTGAGTCATGTAGTGAAAGTAATGTCCCTTCTACAATACTATTTCAATGCCTCTGGTAAGTCAAGAGAAAGTCTTTGATAATAGCCTATTTTTAACACCTCTCACCCTTGTTTGTCAGAAAGAGCAGACCTCAGATTCAGAGACTTTAGCAAGCAAAGATATCCAGTAAAGAAATGAAATAATAGCCAGGCGCGGTGGCTCACGCCTGTAATCCTAGCACCTTGGGAGGCCAAGGCAGATGGATCACGAGGTCAGGAGTTCAAGACCAGCCTGACCAACATGGTGAAACCCCGTCTATACTAAACACACACACACACACACACACACACAAAAAAAAAAGATTAGCTGGGCGAGGTGGCACACGTCTGTAATCCCAACTACTCAGGAACTCAGGAGGCTGAAGCAGGAGAATCGCTTGAACCTGGGAGGTAGAGGTTGCAGTGAGAGCCAAGATCATGCCACTGCACTCCAGCCTGGGCAGTGGAGCAAGACTCCATCTAAAAAAAAAAAAAGAAAAGAAAAAAGAAATAAATGAAATAATAATCTTAGGGCAGGGCATGGTGGCTCATGCCTGTGATCCTAGCACTCTGGGAGGCCTAGGCAGCAGATCACCTGAGGCCAGGGGTTTGAGACCAGCCTGGCCAACATGGCGAAACCCTATCTCTACTAAAAATACAAAAATTAACCAGGCATGGTGGGGCATTCCTGTAATCCCAGTTACTTGGGAAGCTGAGCCAGGAGAATCGCTTGAACCCAGGAGGTGGAGATTGCAGTGAGCCGAGATCTCACCACTGCACTCCAGCCTGGGTGACAGAGTGAAACTCTGTCTCAAAAAATAATAATAATAATCTTAGACTTTCATTGTCTGATTACCATTAATGCATAGCAAATGATATGAGGTTTTCATTGACTATGACATAAATTTTTGTTTTAAAATAAAATTAGGGCAAGAAAAAAAGAAGGAATAGTTTTAAAGAAACATGTGAAAAAAACCAATTGTGTGTGTGTGTTTGTGTGTGTTGTGTGTGCGTGTGTGTGTTATGTGTTGTGTGTGTGTGGTGTGTGTGTTGTGTGTGCGTGTGTGTTATGTGTTGTGTCTGTGTTGTGTGTGCGTGTGTGTTGTGTGTTGTGTGTGTGTGTGGAGGAGGCGGGAAGATGTTGCACAAGCTGTGAAGAGGGGCTAGAATGATGTGAGGACACTACAATGCCAGGTCAGGGCAAGGCGCACGAAGAAGCTGTGAGTAAGGGCTGTCAAGAAACCCCCAGAAGATAGAGGCTTTCATTAAAACTTCCAAAAACTTTGGAAATCTGAAGGAATCTCCTCTCCCAGGATATCAGCGGGAAGCTCAGGAAAGTCTTTACTTACCCCCCAAAATTTGCAGATATGGAGGGAATGGGAATGATGTCCTGGTTTTGCATCCAGAAGAGAGGAGTGCTTCTCAACCTTTATTTGGTATACTCATCACTTGGAGAAATTGCTAAAATGCAAATTTGCAGATTCCAGACCTATAGCCCAGAGATTCTGATTCCATAGGAGGGGAATGAGGCCCATGAATCTAGGAATTTGTACATTAGATATACATTAATCCATTTGAATTACAGGATAACAGGAAAAAGTACATAAAATTTATATAAGTTTCCTTTTTTTCTACTCTTTCTCCCCTCTCTCTCTCTTCTCTCCCCCTTCTCTCTCCCCTACCCCAAAATGCCAAAGCACTTATATTTTAAAAGTTGTTTCAAAGTTGTTTGAGGGGTCCATTTTCACTTATGGCTTTTAGTGAATGGAAAAAAAGTGTAAGAAGTCTCTCTGTTGTGTTACAGCGAGGAAATGCATGCGTTTACGCATTCGTCTACCTGGTCTCAGCACGAAACAGAGCCCAGAAAAGTCTTCAATTAAGAAGGAGAAAGACAAGCAATCCAGAAAATAATTTAAGAGGGCTTTGTCTGCTTGGGAGCCAGCTGGCAACCTGGGTTCCAGATCAGTGAAACAAGAAAGACGCAAAAGGGATCTCTCAGACTTGATTCTTTATTTCTTACACCCTACAATTCTGAAGACTCTATAGAATGAGGGCAGAAAACCTGGGTTGTATTTTTTGGAATCTCCTCTACTTTCTTGTTGTCTGTTTCATATTTTTTCATACTTTTTCAATGACTTCTCTTCTTTTTTATTCTTCCTTGATTTCCTTTTATCTTTCCTGATCTCCTTTCCTGAGTCAGACTTCCAAGCCCTTTCTATGTAGTACCGGTGCCCCATGGGTGAATGTGGTAAAAATGATGATGGTGCTGATGATGAACATGACACTAATCACGACTGTCATCATCTTAATGGTTACCACTTCTTGACTCGTATAACAACTAAGCCAAAAGGACTAAGCTTGTACTTAACATTTACCAAGCACTGGCTACATTCAGTTTGTTTATACACGGTCTCTCCCTGAGACATCCCATAAGCTGGCCATGATTATTGGCCAATTGAATAGATATGGAAACGTAAGTTTTGGAGATTTCAAGGAGCATGACTAAGATGACGACAAGCTTTTAGATAGGATACTGAAGCCCAGGCCCACCTATCAGAGTCCAAGCTCTCAGACACTATGCTTTGTTGTTTCTCATAGTATTCAATGCTTAACAGCACAGACTCACATAAATAAACTTCCACAGTCTAGTATGGATACACAGAGGCCACGGCCATGAACTGAAATTTAGTGTTTCCCCAGGTTGAAGTAAGTCAACTGTGTCATAGAAGAAAAAAAAAAAATCATCCCTACTTATTTAAATCCCCAAACACCATCTTTAAAATTTGAGCCTATGAAGAAAAAGAAAAAGAATAAAGGACTTTTAAAACCTCTTATGCTATCCATGGTGGCATTTTCGTAAATCCATTCCTGTTTCACCAAACAAAAGTAGAAAAACATCATGAAAACCCCCAACACAGTCCATCTGGGGTGTCTCAGTAAGAATCATGCTCACCCACTCCACAGCATCTCTGAGGATGTGTCCTTAAGTCAGACACTGCTCATCTGTTCCTCATAAATCTCTTGTAGGCTCCAGGACTCTTCCTGGCCGTCAAAAATTATGGAACGCATGCAATGACACTGCCCTGTTATTTATTTTAGCAAATGAAAAGCTGCCCTCACAGGTTTACAGCCAAGATCTCTAAAAGATATCTTGTATTTGTAAGTATTTAACTGTAGGTGATGCTTAAATAAGTACTCCAAATAATAGGATAAGAAAGGTGAACATGAAATTCAAGGGATCCTATCTGAGAGGGAAAATGTTGTCTACACCAGAAATCATGATAGGATCTGTCTTGCAAAAAAAAAAAAAAATCAATTGTTTTTAGTTATTGTTGGTGATAAGTTTTTTTTTTTTAACATTTTGTTTATTTATTTCCTTTTTAGTGGGTCACATTGTAAAACAAACCATTGTGTTAAAACAAAGTTTGGCACACTGCCTTGCCGTCTGATTTGAGGTTAATCTAATAAGAAATGGAATGAAATGATCATCCTGTTTTATTGTCTTCAACATTAATGTTTTCTCTGTTAGTATTGGGTGGGAAGTCAGTCAGATGGAATAGAAGAGAGAAAGAACTGTTATAAAAAAATAAGATGAGTTTATTTCACTTGATCAATCAATTTCAGATATAAAATAATTAAACTTTACAAATAGTTAAGTATTCTTTGAACAACAAGCTTAAACTCTCTGTGCCTCACTCCTGTAAAATAGGCATAAGGAGAGTTCTTACTTCCATGAGCATTTTGAGAACTTAAAAAGGTGATACTTATTACATACTCAGAACAGCGCTTGGTGCATAATAATAATTCAACAAATTTTAGTTATTATTTCCTTTCTCAGTCTCTCCCTAGAGATAGGCACTATTAAAAATCTAGTGGGCATATCTTCTGTTATTTATAGTTTTACATGCATGTATATGTTGCTAGAAGCATTATTATTCTTTTGCGTATGTTTTTAAAAGATTGGGTAAATAGTTTCACACTATATTTTGCAATTTTTTTGCTTTTTTTTTTACTTTATGTGTGGACTCTATCCAAGTAAATAGATAGATAGAAAAAAGGAAGAGAGAGATGATAGGTTTTAATATATACACATACAAATTACATATATATATAAAACTAATTTATCTTTATGTGCTTTGTAATATTTCATCATAAGAATGTACATTTTTATTCATTCATCAGTTCCTCTGTTAACAGACATTTAGCATGTTTTAAATTTTTCATCATCGCACAAAATCCTGTACTGAATATTGGTGGTAGTTTTTACAATCTTCACATAAGTAATTTACGTGGAGAAGAACAGTTATGAAAAATTTACTGTATGTAGTAAGAAAATCATTTGGGAAAAAATAAACATTATTGAAACAGCTAATATTTTATAATTGGAATATTTTTGGTAACTTCGCTGAGATGTCTATCCCTCTAAGCAAAAATGTCTACCCTTCTAACCAAAGATGTCTACCCCTCTAACCAAAATTTGTACCTAGTAGGCACTTCCAAAATGCCTGCTTGACTTAAGTATGCTGAGTATAAATAAAATATATCAATAATCCCAATAATGAGTGTGTTAAGAAAACTGTGAGTAGCTGCCTTGGGGTGGGGCGGGGAAGAGGGATAAGTAAAAAGAAAAGCAGGAACAACAGAAAATAAATCACACCTGTCCTCAGTGTTTGTAACAGATCAAGCTTCAGAGCTGGACAGCTATGGCTTTAGAGATGCCAAGCTCCTGGGTTGCTACTGGTGCGTGGATGGGGTCGGGTCAGGGAAGGGAAGAGCCCTCGGATTTTATGTTACAAGATGAATTGTTAACAAGTCAATCCTGCAATTTAACACTTTAAGCAGTTAAACTTCAGTTAATGCAGTTTAGCAAACATATATTTAAGCTCTCTGGTAGGTCCAGGGGGTAGAAATATAAATAAATAAGACAGAACTCCAAGGTTTAGAAGGTCCATGTGGTACAATATGCTTTTCCTAACCAAGACCACCAACATCATCCTTAGAACTGGGATGTACGTGTGTGTGTGTGCATGTGTGTGTGTATTGGGTCTATTACCAATGTGTATTGAGAACACTGTGTGTATATTTTACCCAGCATGACTTAGTTACACTGTATGTATATTTTGATTGTGTATTTCTGCTGTAGATCTCTTTTATTGTGTATGTGAGTTGTGAATACATGTATATTATGTGTGTTGTGATGTGAACATGTTTGATGTATGTTGTGGGTATCAATGTGTGTTGTGGTGGGGAAGAGAGTGTGAAAGCTTCTCTGATGCATGATTTTGTGTGGATTATGTATATTGTGGGTATTAGTGTGTGTGTTGTAGGGGGAGAGAGTGTGAAAGCTTTTCTGATGCATGATTTTGTGTAGATTATGTATATTGTGGGTATTAGTGTGTGTTCTGTGGGGGGAGAGAGTGTGAAAGCTTTTCTGATGCATGATTTTGTGTGGACTATGTATGTTGTGGGTATTAGTGTGTATTGGGGGAGAGAGTGTGAAAGCCTCTATGATGCATGATTTTGTGTAGATTATGTATGTTGTGGGTATTAGTGTGTGTGTTGTAGGGGGAGAGAGTGTGAAAGCTTTTATAATGCATGATTTTGTGTGGAGTATGTATGTTGTGGGTATTAGTGTGTGTGTTGGGGGAGAGTGTGGAAAGCTTTTCTGATGCATGAATTTGCATTTGTGGTGGACCTGGCATGTGCATGAGTTCTTGCCAACTACGCTACTAATGGAATCACCGCAAAACCCTGCAGGATTTTCCCTGTGAACATGAAGCCAACGTCACAGTGTATTTCCCTGGGGGTTCCCCTGTGGCACTGTACCCTGACCTTCTGGTCACGGCTTGGTGAGAGAAAAACAGAACCACTGTTACACAGGATGTCCCCTGCTCAGGAAAATTTGCTCTCAATGGGAAATGTATAAGAGACAGATAGTACCGGAAGCTCCACACCCTATTGTATTGTCTATTTCCTTGCCTCTCTTCCTCTCCATGCCACATGTCCTATCGTGTCAGGGATTCATTTTAGGAATTGTGGAAACAATTCATTTGCAATACCTGGAACATAGTCGGTGTTTGGGTTGAATGCATGAATGTATGAATGAATGAATGAATGAATGAATGAATGAATGAACAAGGGGTTCTCCAAGGTTCCAGGCCTTCGGAATATTTAGATACCCCAGTTATTTATACTCACAGAGCTGACTGTAGTAGGGTCTTAGTAAATGTCAAATGGATAAACCGATGCATGCATATGGCACTCATGAACATTTGCTTATCTCAGAAACAGGCTAGCAATCGTAAGAAAACAGTTCCCCAGTGGGGCTTTTATTCTTCCTCTGTGGATCCCATAGGAGCCCCTTGTCTCCTGTCCCTTTGGTTTAATTATTGTTCCTTAAGATCGGCATGGCAGCCCTTCTGTTTACTGTCAAACTGCAGCCACAAATGGAGAGACAAAGAATGAAGGGGAAAAAAAATCTTCATAATTCAGGTACAGGAATTTCCTCAAAGATTTTTTTTTTCTTTAAAAGAGGTGAAAGGAAGGTGGAAAAGTTGGAGAAATGAGTTTCCAAACTTGCCAAACACATAAACCAACAGAATTGTGTTGCTGCCTCCATAAATGTTTAATAAGTTTTATCATCTTGTGACTAAGGTTAAACAAATGTGAGTCCTTTGAGGAATTATTTACTGGAAGCAAAGTTATAGCATCAACATCTGTGTTTCCAATCACTTAGATGAGGAATAGATCAAATAAATCATGAGTAAGTTCCACAAAATAACTTCTGTATTATCATCTCAGGAGAAGAATAATGTAAGCAACTCTTTTAGGTGCCCTCTCGATCGGAATTTAGAGGGTTTTTTTTCTTAGGCTTCTCTTTTTTTTATTCATTTCATTATCTCCAAAGAATAAGTCTTCACTGCTTTGTGGAAAGTTACCATAAAAACATCCACAATAGAAGGACTTTGAAATTTCTCTCCGGGAATCTGGCTATTTCAGCCAACATTCTCATTTGGGAATGGGCTAACATTTCCAATATATAACATCCATATAATTTAACCTCATAAATTTATTTTTTTTCACAGTGATGTAATGGGGAGACTGACCTGGAGTTTGTAAATGTTCCCTGCTCACTGCATTCCCCCGGGCAACATAACATTCTAGACAGTGTTTTATGTGCCCTGATTAAAATATAACGTATTCTTGCATTTCCTGTGGACTGACCTGTTAGTACTCTTAGCAGAACATTTAAGGAATACAGAGATGCTTTCAAACGTGTGACAATGCACTGTGTGAGGTTTGTTGTTGTTTTTAAACCATGATCTCATTTTCATTTTAGATCATAGTCCCCCGAGCACCCCTCCACAAGAAAAGTTTTGTGCTTTGGTTTGACTTTTGAATCTGCCAGTGCACTCTAACAAATAAAAATAAGCGGGGACGCCTGTTTGTAACTGCAATTGGAATTCTTAGGCACACACTTTAAGCTGCTTTCCTGAAGTGGAGGGAAGGATTTGGAAAAGATAATGGGGAGTCCCCCAAGATAAAACAGTAGCAATGGAAACTTACCACCTTCCTTATTAAAAGAAAAACACAATAAATGAAGACAAGGGGAAGGGCTTCCTACAGTTTTTGCAATCATGAAAATGACAATTGTGACACATAGTACACTGAGCAAACCAATTTGTGGATTGAGATGTTTTAATTTTCTATGCGAGAAACACAGAAAAAGTAAAAGGCCGCTCTTGCCTTCCAGAGGAGCAAAGGGAAGTTTGTGGGGTGAGGACTTGATCTGGAAACCTTGCTGGGCTGAAGTTGATGCTGCCATGTAGCTTTTCCAGGGTACAAATCTCATTCCAAGAATAACACAAAAGAGGCTTGGAAACTGCTTGAGGGAAGAAGGGATGGATAGATCAAACAAATTAGTGAAAGATAAGTTCCCTGAAAGGAATATGTGTATTTGAGAGTCTGCCTTTTATTCATTTAGCAGATATTTATTAATTTATATTGTTTTCTGGCCCCCGTGCTGTGTGTCAGGACTTATCAGGATAAACAAGGCACAGCCTCTGCCTTCAGAGTTTAGCAATGGAGTGCCCAGAATAATGTCCAGAAGAAGGCACCCAGTGAGGGCTCAGGAGATGTTAGTTGAAAGAATGAATGGGTGAATGAATGGATGAATGGATGAATGAATGGGTGAATGAATGGATGAATGGATGAATGGATGGATGGATGGATGGATGGATGGATGGATGGATAAATGGATGGATGGATGGATGGATGGATGGATGAATGAATAAATGAATGCGTAAAGATGATCTGTGGCTCCCTAGGAATTCAAGCTCACGTCTATATGTTTGTTTCTGGATCTAATTGTTGATTCCTGTCCGGATTTTATCACAGGTGGGCCCTGACATTTTCATTAGCAATGGTTCCCTGATTTCCCTTCAGGTGAATCGTTCCTGAACCCAGGTGCCCTCTATCCTGCACATTAGCCCCTGGTCAGCTCTTATGAGCCATAATGTGCCATGAAGTTCTCCAGATTTTTTCCTGATTGGCCACTCTGAGTCTTTTTCATTGCTCATCACAACCTTTAATCAAACCGACTTGGTTTCCCTGTGTCTCCTTCCCTCTATTTTGCTCCTGGAAACTGTGATAACCAGACACGTTAACATTTCCGAGAGTCCACCACGTGCCAGGTTCTGTCCCGTGTACGTTACAGTGCACTTGAGGCTCATTTAGCCTCCCTTTCAATTGAAGAGGTAGACTATTATTCCTGTTTTCCAGATATGCAAACTGAGACACAGAGCTGTGAAGTAATTAGTTCAGATAGAAGACATATAGTGGAGCCAGGATTGAAGCTCAGGTGTGTTTGATTCCAAAGTCACACCAAGTACTTAACCTCAGCACCTGTAGAAGTCAAACTTTTTTTTTATCTTGATGAACCCTGCTGTTGCCTGTGATACATTATACAGCATCTGAGTGACTCAGCAGAGCTCCAGCTTCACAGCTACAGATACAGAGACCCAAGCAACGGGGTTGGGGTAAGCTCCATCTTTGATGTTTTTTAACCTCACTTCTCATTCAGAATCTCTGCATGGGGTGGTCGCAGCAACCACCTAGCCTCATCGTCCGTCTGGCTTAGCCACTGGCAGAAAAGACCATCTCTCTCCAAGGACCTCCAGCAAATGTTCTGGGGTTGTCCTTGGCCTACATAGGTTTCCCCGACCCTCCCCAAACCAATCACTTTCTCTGGCTGTGTGCATCCAGAATGATTTGCCAAAGCAAAATCAAAGTGGCATTACCAAAAAAAGGAGGAATGCACGCAGGGCCAGCAGAGTCCATAGCTGTATGCTACGTTCTCTATAGGGTGCAACCGAGTGCTTTGAACTCAAGCAAACTGAGGTTCCAATCTAGGTTATTTACTTTTTCTTTTCTTTTCTTTTTCTTTTGAGACAGAGTCTCGCTCTGTCACCCAGGCTGAAGTGCAGTGGCGCGATCTTGGCTCACTGCAACCTCCACCTTTCAGGTTCAAGCGATTCTCCTGCCTCAGCCTCCTGAGTAGCTGGTATTACAGGTGCGCACCTCCATGCCTGACTAATTTTTTGTATTTTTAGTAGAGACAGTGGTTCACCGTGTTAGCCAGGATGGTCTCGATCTCCTGACCTCGTGATCCGCCTGCCTCAGCCTCCCAAAGTGCTGGGATTACAGGTGTGAGCCATTGTGCTCGGCCAAGCTTATTTAGTTTCTATCTGATCATAGACAAGTTATTTAACCTTCTAAGCCCCACTTTCTTCATTAAAAATAGTGTGTTTAATGCGTGCTGGTTACGTAGTAAGTTCTGAATAAATGTTAGTCAATGTGGTGTTGGTAGACAACAGTAAGTTGAAGACTACTGGAATAGCACATGGATGTCCTTGGAGAAAGAGATATATTATTTTGAGGTCTGCATTTATGCTTTGGGGCACATAGTTTAATAAAACGGTTTATATAAAGTGGAAGTGGGGTAAAATATGTCTCCCAGAATGAGCCAAAGGATTGAAAGAACCACTTTCCAAGTCTAGATCACTGTATCTTCTTTTCGCTTAGGGCCAAAAGTTCTTCTCAACTTTCCTTTCAGGTTTTTATTTATTTATTTACTAGAAAAAAAAGGGAATTGAGAAGCCTGAAATGATGAAGGTGCTCATGATTTTAAAAAGTTTTTGTATGTCCAGAATGAAAGATGTGGTGAGGTTGAACAGGAAAAAAAAAATGACTGTATCCCAGTCAGCCTGGGTGGTATCACTTCCTATTTTCCCCGGGTAAGAAGGCTGGAGGAATATGGGCATTTGGTTGTTGAGAAAGTTTGTCTGACTTCTCTTATTGTATTTGGGATTGTTCAGAGACTAACTGGTTGGATTGCAATTTGCTTTCTTGTGGAAAAACTGACCTAGCAACATATATTGTGCATTCGAGCTTTAGAGAAGCCTTTTCTCTTGTAGTTTATTCTCTTGCATAGTGGTGTTTCTAGGCTGCTGACATATGCGAAGGAAACATTGTATTGATGTGTGCATGTGACACTCTACCTGCAACATGTATGTGCTCGTGGCTGAATCACGTGTGTGTCTGAAGCTGAGGGTCCTGGCTGCTGTTGATTTAGTCCAATCGCATATATAATACTCTGTGGAAACCATTCCTGGTTAGTAGCTCCTCACTACCGTGTTATACAAGCTGCTGGCAGAGGTAATTATGCTTAATAGGAACCACCTTTGATTTAAAGCAGCAGAGGTGAGTAATTAAATTGAGCTCAAGCACGAGGGGGTAGCGTGCAACCTTTGTTTAGGGACATTCGTCGGGAGCGGCTGGGATCTGTTACAAGGGCAATGTTTCTTGGGCTCACATTTGTCACCCAGATTGTCTTAGAAAGACATCAGTGCACCTGGGAGAGATGCAGCAAAGGTGTAGTGTGGGCATCTGCTTTCTTCATCCTGTCCCCTCAAATGTCACCAAAGGAGAACTCGCTTCCCAGCTTCATCTGCCCTGGTTCCTGTGCTTGTCTCCCCCCGAGGGGGTTCAGCACTGTCCTGCTCTCTGGTTTCCCAATGCTCATCTCTATGGATGATCACGACCCAGTAGTGATCAGTCTTGCCATGTGGGCTGGCAGTCCTGAGATTTCTAATCGGGGTCTACTCGGACACCAGCAGCAACAACGAAAGCATACCTGTCCCTTAATCCTTTAATGATTGAATCTGAGACGAATTCGTGTTTGTAAGATTTCATTTCAGTCCCATGGGTGGCTATCATTGCATCTCAAAGATGATCTACTTGTATACATTTCTATATTTTCTTTTCAGCAAACCTAACCTGATTAAAAAGAAAAAATGTCTGAGCTGTCCTCTCCCCATCGCTACCCCTTAGAGCTTCTGAATCGTAACACCCAAGCAAGCCGGGTTCTGTTGGGCAAAGACAGCCTGTTCCAGGCGATGCCACCTAGAACGGGGGTGACATACTTGCTAGGAAAGAACAGCAACTCCGACTAAATCTTTATGGCTTCGAAAGGATTCGCAAATTCCAGGCAGAGGGTTTTGCTCCATGATAACGGCAAAGTGGGTTCATAAAATCCGGAGGAATCCTACGAAAGTCTCTTACTCCCCTGCTTTCAGGATAAAGAGATGGCCTAACACCTTCCTACTCAAAGTATGGTCTGCAGGCCAACAGCCTCGGCATCTCCTAGAAGCTCATTAGAAATGCAGATTCTCAGGCCCCACCCCAGACCTGCTTCATCAGAATCTGCATTTTCAGAGGATGCTCAGGGGATTTGTGAGCACGCTGAGATTTGAGAAGAGTTAGCCTACCCTGATTGGTTGACTCCTGCCTCCTTTCTGACATGAAATTCTCATCATTTCCTTGCCTGAACTGTGGTTTCTTCCTGTCCTTATTCCATGCCTAGCTGTGCCTTCTTTTTTTTTGGAGACGGAGCCTTGCTCTATCACCCAGGCTGGCAGGCAATGGCGTGATCTTGGCTCACTGCAGTCTCCACCTCCCAGGTTCAAGCGATTCTCCTGCCTCAGCCTCCCAACTAGCTGGGATTACAGGCACCTGCCACCACACCTGGCTAATTTTTGTATTTTCAGTAGAGACCGGGTTTCACCATGTTGGCTAGGCTGGTCTCGAATTCCTGACCTCAAGTGATCCACCCGTCTTGGCCACCCAAAGTGCTGGGATTACAGGTGTGAGCCCCTGCACCCAACCAAAGCTCTGCCTTCTTCTTAGTCTAGTTAATGCCTTCACATAGTTCATATATTAGCCCAAGGATTACTTGCTCAGGGAAACCTTGCTTCAGCCTTTAGACTAGGTTAAATCCACCCTCACCAGTACAGGCCTGAAAGCACCATATACCTCACTGCCTTGCTCTCTTCAGGGTTGCAATTCTATGATTCTTGGTTTAGTTAATTTCTGTCTATCTCCTCTGCACATAAAACCGTGTCTGGTTTTATGACTCCCATATGCTGGGACCCCACCGTAGTGTCCACTACATGTAGAAGCTCAATAAATATTTGTTCAGTGAACAGATGCATGCTCTCAGGCTGTATAATTAGGAATATTGTAGGCATATTGCTGGCTACTCAGTTTATCTATTCAGGAATGTTCAAAACATTTCTAGAACTGTTTTCTGTTTATTCAATTCCAGGTGATGTGAAAATCAACTCAACGGAACTACTGTTTTTAAGCACTCTCCACACATTCAGCATTATCCCACTTAATCCTCACAACATTTTATAAACTTCAAAAATGAATAAACTGAAACTTATAGCAGTGATTTCAGACTAAATAGCAAAATGATGGCAGGGCTGAAAACCACGTTCTACTCTTCACCGCCACATTCCAAGGCCCATGAGTCTGGGGCCTTGCGCTCTGCCTTGGGTTGGAATCAGCGTGGCTCTCCAAGATGCACAGAGTTCCTGATTCACCTCCTTAACACTGATCTTTATTAAGCACATCACCTGAGTGCCAAGCACTGTTCTGTAGCAGCAGCAATGAGTAAGATCCATCAGGACCCTGCTCTCAGGGACAGAAGCAACATATATACTTAAGGTGCCAGGTGGTTAAAAAGGGGCTAAGAAGAAAAACAAGGGGTGGCAAAGGGAGGGAAGGTGAGGGAAGGGGGCTGTAAACCATAGAACCTTTGCCTCCTTCATTTTGTATCTGAGCACTTGGCTCAAGGGCCAGTGTGTGATAGGTCCTCAGTTAGCATCGGTTGATGACTGACTGACAGATGGAATCCAATATTTCCAAAGTGGACTGAGCACCAGCTGTGTCGTATGTGCCCATAAAACAGCAGAGCTAATGGCCATTCTAGGGATGGGGATTTCCCACCCTGTCGTCCAGATTATCCTCCATCAGCCGCTAGTTTGTGATTGGAATCACCAGATTCGCCTCTAGAGTTTTCAAAAAAAAAAAAAAAAAAAAGACACGTGCTCAGCTTTTCCTTGGGCAAACTGGGATTTCTGGGGGTGGAAAATCAGCATGTGTGTGTTTTAAAAATCCTACAGTTAAGTCTGATGTGCTTAAAAGGTTGAAATGCTGTATACCCCAACCATGAGAAATAATAACACCATCTAGCTTTCACTGAGTGCCTACTGTGTGCCAAGCCACATACTCAGTGGTTAACAACCCCACTAAGAAGAAGATGGTGACGATGATGATGGCAATGAAAACAACAGCTAATATTTATTGAGTAATGCTGTTTGTGCCTGGTGTTGTGCTAAGCACTTAATATGTCCAAATA
>NW_012101920.1:2092636-2110136 GCF_000951045.1 Mandrillus leucophaeus
CAACATGGTGAAACTTTGTCTCGACTAAAAATACAAAAAATTAGCCAGGTGTGGTGGTTCACACCTGTACCTAGCTACTTGGGAGGCTGAGCCAGGAGAATCGCTTGAACCTGGGAGGCAGAGGTTGCAGTGAGCTAACATCACACTGTGTACTCCAGTCTGGGCAACAGAGAGAAACTCTGTCTCAAAAATAAATAAATAAATAAATAAAATAACTCAGGTTTGAGCTGAACTATTTAGAAATATAAAATATTAAAGCTGGAGAAAATGTGGAGATGTCCTGCCATCTGAACTCTTCACATTCCAGAGGAGAAATGGTGGCCTAGAGGAATACGAAGAGAAGGGCCTAAGGTCTTACTTACCACTGCCGTCCCCAGGCAGCAGACACACTGGTTTTCTTCACAGGAAATTCTTTGGAGATTCTCTGTAAATCCTGCATGTAGCATGTCCTGTGTCATGTGGTGATGAGAAACTGGGTAAGTTCACACTTGGATCATTCTCGATCTGTCCTAGGCAAGGCCCTGGAGAAGTACTCAGTGTTAAAATTTCTGGAGTGACTGTGACATCTTGAAGTCTAAAGTAGAACAAACCTTTGTGTATATATCCCCTCTCTCCAAGTACTGGTTCTTTCTGGTTATTCTCTGGCTAGATTTTCTTTCCTCTAGCTGACATGTTTGGTGACCTTACATTTTCTTCTCTGTTTTGAGAAATCCATGAAATTTAAGATAAGATAAGCCCATTGGGTTAATAGCATTTCACCTGCCTGTCCTGTATACTCAAGAAAAAATCTCAAGAGAAGAACCTTAGCTGTAGAGGCATCAAGTTTAACACAGAGCAGGGTGATATGGAATGGATTTAATAGTTAGATGATCCTTCATTCTTTTCTTTTTTGTGACACACACACACGTATATATGTGCACTCAAAATGCTTAACTTATAACTGGTTCCATTGCCACTTCATTTACTTGCAAGCCTAAAGTTTAGAAGTTTGCTTCTATTGAAAGAAAAGTTGTAAGATGTTCAACATTATAAAAAGTGCATCAGTTGATCTGTTCCCAGACTCACAGAATTTTACTTAACACATATTGTTGCAAAAATGTTTGCATTCCTACTGAAAAATCATTTGTATCACTATTGCAATAGTAGTTATTAAACAGTTAAGAAAAAATTGTATTTTCCCTAACATTAAGTATTCATTCCTGAAAAGAGATCGAGAAATAGATACAGATTTTTGTAGCTATTCTGGAAGGCGTCTCCATGTGCTTTTGAAGAATTTGCAATAGGAGCACAAGGCTCATGTATCCATAGATGCCTGGCATGGAAGCAAATGACCAAGATAAACAGAACACTAGCCAATAGGGAGTAGTGAGAACTGTGGAGTGCTGCAGGCCCCAGTCCCTTTTAATGTGCACCATGGCTTCTCAACTCCAGCTTGTAGTTACCATGCAGGAATCCATTATCTATGCTGCCAGATCTTCTGGTTTCTCCATGGATTCACAAACCTACATTTCAATTTCCTAAACAGCACAAGTCAAGTAAATCACATGTGGTACCTAAATTCAATGTAAACTGCCCTTTTATAACCTCAAATTTAGAGACACATGTAGTCCTTCATTCTTCATTCTTTCTTATCATTTTCTTTGGTACAGATCTAAAATAGCATCATTCTAGTATTAATCTGTCATATTGGGCGGTGGTGGGGCAGGGTGCTATGGTTTATTTTGTTTGGGGTCAAACGTGAATGAAAAATAAAAATAGGACTTTTCTGAGTTAATTGAGTAGGAGTGGGGAGAATTAGAGGGGAAAAATGAATATCAGTATAAATATTTGAGCACCTACAATGTGCACATTCTGGAAATCCATGAGTGAACAAAGTTGATGACGCCCTCATGGCTCTTGTAAACATGTATTTCTCAATAATTCTTTAATTGCCATTGTGACTGGTGCTGCAAGAGTAAAGGGAGTTGGCATTGAACTTGATACTTGAAGGCTTAGCAAGAGTTAACCAAGCTGAAGTGGCCTGGTGTGGCAAGGAACTTCGCCAAGAAGGCCTTGGTGCAGAAGTGTTGAGGTTGGAGAGAGCAGGTGCATGAACAGAGGAAGGTTGGCACAATCGACTCCAGTGAGAAAGAGAAAGATGATAAGGAAGGAGGTTCAGAAATCAGATTGGGTTTCAAGGACACATGAAAGTGTTTGGTCTTTTTAAAAAGATGACTTGCAATGTGGCAACTTGGCCATAAAGAGTTAACAAAAAGAGGAGTATGGCATGAGTATAGGTGCTTCAAAGTGAAAGACAGGAAGAAGCAGAAAACATGGGTTGGATAAAATAATTTCTTGGTGATGACATTAGCATGGAATAGTTACCATCCTGGAGAAGGTGCTAGAAGATACAGGGGAATGATAAGAGTCATCTAAGAAAGAAATGTGTGTTTGTGTGTGTGTGTGAGTATGTATGTATGTATACTCATGCGTGTATGTATAAGCATGTGTGTATGTGTGTGTATGTATGTATACTCGTGTGTGTGTGTGTGTGTTCGTATTTCTGGCATATCCAGATATCCAGTTGAGTATTTGCAGAGTGGTGTGAGCATGACATGGTTAATGATTAAAATCCAAATTAGGTTTCATCAGGAAAATTAAAATAATTTAAAAAATAACAATACAACACAGCAGATAGTCTGGCTGTGTTTTCTACTTTTATTCATAATACTAATTTATATCATTAGAAATTATGTGTAAGGGTGTCTACCCTATCAAGCCTATATTTTTAAAGAAGAAAGCATTTTGTATTTCACACCAAGAAACCAATTTCACTGAATTGTATGTGGGTTAATATTAATATTCAAGGCAAAAAAGACTAATTTAAACCAATACATAACTAACCTTGATATTAGAATTGAGAATGAAAGCCCAGTTTAGAGCGTTGAGCATGATTTTCTTAATGATATGAACAGTGTGTTTAGTCTTTATGAGGAAAAAAATCAAGAGAAGAAACACTGGATAGAAAGAGGAGAGAAGGAAGTAGGTAAAGGCATTTCAGGAATATAGTTAATTGGGTAATTGGGGATTGGGTGTCACTTGAACCTAAGCCTGTAGTTAATTCATGGCTTATTCTTCAGGAATGACATTGGCAGGGCAGTTATTGGAATAATGAATTGCTCACTTGTCCTGGGCAAATAGAAAATTCCCCTGGTTGAATAAAATAGTGGGAGGAGGCATTTGATAGGCTTATAATGGCTTAAGAGCCAGGGTGAGGGTTCTTCCCCCACCCTGGCAGTCAGAAAAGAGAACTTTGGGGGATTGGATATTTTCAACAAAGGGGCATAATTAAGAAAGGATTATAATCACCTTTTTTTTTTTTTTTTTTAAAAGGGAACTGACATTGATACTTAAAGCATTTTCAAAATGAACGTCAAAAACAGAGCTAAACAGCAGAATATTAAGTCACGGTAGGGGGGTGATATAATAAGGAGTTTGAGGAATTTTAGAGGAAAAGTAGTCGATATAAGGGTCGAGCTAGTCAAGTGTCAATTATTCCAGTTTTAAAAATTGAGTAGCATATCCCCTTATTCATGGGAGTACATTCCAAGACCCCCAGCAGATGCCTGAAACCTCAGATCATACCGAATCCTATACATGTTATGTTTTTCCTATACAAACGTACCTATGCTAAAGCTTAACTTATAAATTAGGCACAGTAAGACATTAACAACAACAATAATAAAATAGAACAATTATGATAATATACTTTAGTAAAAGTTATTTGAATGTTGTCTCTCTCCTCTCTCTCTCTCTCTCTCTCTCTCTCTCTCTCTCTCAAAATGTCGTGTACTGGCTGGCATTGTGACTCACACCTATAACACCAACAATTTGGGAGGCCAAGGCAGGAGGATTGCTTGAGCCCAGGAGTTCAAGACTAGCCTGAAACACAAGTGAGATCAATCTCTGCAAAAAAAAAAAAAAAACCAAACAAACAAAAAAAAAATTAGCTGGGCATGGTGGCATGGGCCTGTGATCCCAGCTACTCAGGAGGCTGAGGCTGGAGAATCGGTTGAATCAGGGAGGTTGAGGCTGTCATGAGCCGTAATCATACCACTGTACTCCAGCCTGGGTGATAAAATGAGACCCTACTTCAAAAAAATCCACACACAAAAAAAGCAAAAAACATACAAGCAATATTCTGTACGGTGCCCACCCTTCTTTTTCTTGTGATAATGAGAAATGATAAACTTTGTGTGCAAAGAGATGACATGATAAAGCGGGACAGCTCAGGATTTCATCACGCTACTCTGAAAGGCACATAATTTAAAACTTAGGAATTGTTTATTTCTGGAATTTTCCATTTAATATTTTTGAACCGTAGTTGACCACAGGTAACTGAAACCGCAGAAAGCAAAACCACAGATAAGTGGGGACTACTGTAAAAAGAGAAATCATTCCATAAACTTTCAATGTTAATTTTTTTGGCCCCGAAGTTTAGAAGATTCAGAGGAGAAAGATTTTCCCAGTCAAAAAGCTTCTGCCCAAACTCAGACTTTTCAGATATCTTGTTGAAGGCAGATGTCTATGTTATTTCAATGGCAAATGGCAGACCCTTGGACCAACCACCAAAGATACTCAATTATTTCCATTAATACAGTGAAGGGACTAGAAATTCTTTACCCAAAATCCCCCCCACCCCCGCCCACTTCCAAAAAAAGTCCTAGATTGAGAACTCTGTGGATTTTTGTTTGTGTGTTTGATTTTTTTCTAATATGACTTCGTAGCATCTTGCGTTTCGGGGATTATCTAAACTATATCATCATCACTGTCACTGTCATTGTTGATTCTCTTAGTCTTTTAGGGCGGGAAAAAAAGGCTTTTGTCCGTGGGTCTACCCTCCCCTTCTCACCTACCATTTTCTCCTCATCCTCCTATGTAAATACTGAGCACCGACTCTAACCACAAAGCCAGTCATTCAGGATCCATTGCCGCAGACCGGATGCTGCAGTCTTTTGGATGAAAACCAGGAATCTGGATTCCTAACCGGAACCCTGGAGGATGGTTATACAGGTCGAAGTTTGAGAACATCCCTCTATTCCACCCACCACATTGCATCACATGGCAGAATGAGAAAAGATTGATCTTTGAACAATTCCCCATTTTGATAGGATCATCAAAATCCTGTCTCCACAATCCTCCATGTCTAAACACACACTCCTAAAGGAAGCATAGGAAAACAACGACAACACTAACAAAAAACACGGCACTGGTAACTCAGAGCGGAAAACATGGCTCTGCTGTTGAGTGGTTAGGACCAGCTGGATGCAAGATCCTTTGGTCGGATTTTGCGTGTGCCCAGCCTGTGAGCTTCAGGAAGGAGGTCAGTTGGTTTCTTTTTCTTGGCCAACTAGATTGGAAACAAAACAAAACAAAATAAAATGCTGATATGCTGAGTTATGACAAACTGAGACAGATGTCATGAGAGGAAAAATGACAGCTTTACGGCTGCAGTGATTACAAAAAACACAGCAAATTAACCCCCAATATGATTTTGTATGTAGAGTGAAACGACTGCATTGCATTGTACATTGGAGACCTAGAACATATTTTAGGAGTGTCACACTTGAAAAGCTGAAGATTTTCCCCAAATTGCCATTAATATATTTTTTTTATTTTATCAGTTTTATTTTCCACCCAACTGAAAGCTGAAACTAGAATTTTTGTTCCTCCCTAGAAAAATTTTATTTCATAGAGTTGGACATTTTCTTTATTAGGTTGTCTCTGTAAGAGTTACTTAGCTATAATAAAACAGTCGTATTTATAACTTAATTAAATCTGGCCATTTAAACAGAAATACTTGTAAGTAATACCAATAAAATTAAAAAAGTGAATATCATATTTGATAAGTTTTGCCAGCTTTCTTTATTAGTGTCTTTTATATAACTCAGGGAAAAAATATACTGATCCAGCTTGGCTTGAATTTTACTGTGAAAAATCCTCAGATGAGTTAATATTTGTTTGCTGTGTTTTAAGTTATTGAGCTAAGCAGGGGTGTCATGAATGAATGTACAGTTTGTGCCCTGTGCAAGGCTGCCATATCTCAAGAGCTCCAATTCATATCCTGGGATCCTCTTTTGGTTCCAATTTCAAATACCACAACTGTAGCTGAGAATCTCACTTTTAATGCCAACAACAAATTATTAATACCTTTATTTCCAATGTAACAATGGCCAGATAAGTAAACCCAAAGTTTTAAATCAAACAGGACCAACAGTGTTCATTCATCTAATCCAACATGATTACATTATTAATAAAAAGCCAGGACCTTATTTTATGCTATCTAATTCTAATAGTTCAGAACCAGCAGACTTACTCAGTTTTGATCAGACTATGTATTGACCAAACACATTTCTGAAATGAATTTTTTTGAATATCAAAGAGTACACAGGAGTATGTGGAAAATTAGGGTAGGAGCATAGTAGGCTCTCAAGAAATGTTTGTTTCATGGTTAATTAAATAAACAGATGGCTGAATGACCATATATTCCTTTTATATAAGGAGGAAAATTAAAATTGATCTGTAATCGCCCCAGAGTCAGTTTTAAGGGCTGTTTTCTTTATGCTGGGAAAACTGAACAACCCCTTAGCTGCCTTTGGAAGCCATACCTTTTGGCTAAAGAGTGAATGGTTCAACTTCTTTGAGTCAGTCCCCATCTGCTTTCCCAACAGCATTATTCTTTTCTGTGCCTGGTAATGGTCCATGCACTTTACAAAACAAAGTTATGAGGTAGGTACAATTGTCACCACATTACGGATGAGAAAAGGGAAGCACAGAGAATTGAGAAACGGGGTCTTATGCTAGTCGGTGATACAGCTGGGATTTGATCCACGATATCTGGTTTCAAAGCCAGTGTTCTTGACCACTGCACTATGGCCCATGACTGTCCAGAGATCTACTCATACAGATTTATACTTCAGTGTACAATATTTCAAGATAAACGGTCCTATAGTGAATCAGTGCTACCCAGGGCTGGCCAGAGGTCTTGCATTCTAATTACCAGTGGGGTCACTTTGATATCCAGTAGGCACCCTTGGGTCCATTTGTCTGACTTTATCACCTTCCATTCTTGTTTCTCATCTCTGTTTCTGTTCAGTTAGCCACCCATCGGCCTTCTCTGGTCCCTTACGCCTGGGTGTGTTCCGTCTCCTCACTACTCAGAACATGGTCCGCAGAGCAGCAGTATCAGCATCGTCTGGATTCGTTAGGAATGCACAATCTCAGGCCTCTGCCAACCCAGATGAATCAGGATTTTCTTTTAGCAAGATCCCCAGGTGGTTCAAACACGCTTTAAAGCTTGGAAAGTTTGGGTGTGGTACCTATTTTCCAGAACCCCAAGCAGTTGGACCAATTTAGAACATTCCCTTGGTTTGGGAAGGTTCGCTTCTCCATTTCACTCTAGGACTTCCTTGTTTTCTTCAACAGGCCCCCTTTACAGCCCTAACCAACCACACACACACACACGCACACATGCATGCACACCTACACACATGCACACCTACACACATGCACAGATGCACCGACACATGTGCATAAGTACACATCTTGGGAAGGCAGTTTTCTTTTCTCGCTCATATCTCAGCCTGCCTTGGCCCTTCCCAGCTTCTCTCTCTGTCCCTTGGACCTGACACTTTAGCTAAGATCGCTCCTCTCCACAACAATGGATCCCACTCTAAAATTTCAAAAAATGACAAAATGCTGGGGAAATTAGCTCCAGGTTACTCTCTCTTTTGCTGTGCCAAACAAAGACATTAAACTGAAACAAGACAAGGTACCCTAGCTGATAACTATCCCTTTATGATCTCAAAAAAAAAAAAAAAAAAAGAATAGGGTTTAGCACCTTTTACTTGATAAAAAATTCACTATATTTTCTTCTTGTTTTTCTTGTTTCATCTCGGTGTGATTGGAGGAGTTTTAGTATAGCTTCACAGAGTAATATTTATAGATCACTTCAGATTTTGTGACCATTGCAGCACAAATGTTGGGTGATCAGCCATGTCTTTCTCTCCTTTGAGTCACCTACTCTCTGGAAGACTTTATTATCGCAATTAAAACAAGAGAATTAAAGTCTTCCCGACAGGCTCTACTTGTTAATGGAAGCTGGCTATTTCCTGTGTGAAACTCTCACATCCCTATTTGCCCTCAATGGTTTCTGAGCTTGAGCATTTTTTTGTTATACAAATACAGCCAGCTTTATGAAGAGGAAATACATAGAGACAAGGTACTAAAGAATTTTAAATGACACTACCCTCGAACTTCAAGTGTTCTCCATAAGAACAGGAAACGGTCCTCAACATAGGTTAATTTAACAAGTATTTATAGTGTGTGGTCCTTGTCCTCCAGACTGGGCGAGAGTTCTTGTCATCCATTCTTTGCTACCGCACCAGTAGACACTACTTTAAGTAGTTGTTTGTGGAATTATTAATATCATCCCTTTAATTGTGGTCTAATAGGTCCACATCTGTTTTGTTCACCATAAGATCCCCAGAAACCAACACAGTGGTGACGACTACATGTGATAACTTATAGTAAGTGGCACTAAGCAAAGAGGAAGCACAGGCTGATTACATTTATTTAAGCATCAATTATAGCTTTCTATTGCCTATGTGGTTTTAAAAAAATCTCCTTTCCTTTGCATTCAGGCTCATTTATTCATTCAAATAGTATTTATGACACTCCTACTGGGTGCCAGGTAGAGTTGAATCCACTTGGGATAAAGGGATAGAAACAAAAGACAGTACTTCCTGCAGCCATGGAGCTTACTTTCAGTAGTCTGGGAACTCCTCAAGGTCAGGGACAGGGACTTAATATTTTCATATCGTTCCAAATCCTGCTCCCCTCCCCCTCCCTGAAGCCCCAGTCCAATGCTTCCTACAGAATGAGTCGTCTGTTTGTTGGTGTGGAATGAATGGATACATTCTGTAAAGTCACCCCTGTGTTTAAAACTCCCAGTGACTTCCCAGGCTGCATTTAAAGCCTAATTCTTTGCCCTTGTCTCTCCTCTGCCCACCTCCCCACCTCTCCAGTGTGGAGTAGCGCCATCCCCTCTCTCGCTGCCCCATACTGCATGGTGGCCACTGTCTTTCCTTCTGTGTCTGAAAACAGCTGGCCCCATTCTGTCTTCTCAGTTTTACACTTGCTGTTTTCCTGGTTCTTCCCATGGCCTGGCTTCTCCTCATCATTCCCACTATCACCTCCTCCGAGAAGCCCTCTGTAATCACTTCACTGAACTGATCTCTTCTTTTCCTAGATATCCTCTTTCAACCTTTTCAAATTGCATTTTCCTCATAGCGTTTATCATTGTGTGAAATTATCTTGTTGTGTGTATTTCCTCTCTTGTACGGGAGCAGTGGTTCTCAACTGGGACCATTTGCATCCCAGGGGACATTTTTTATTATCACAACTGGGGAGAAGATGTCACTGGCTTCCACTGTGTAGAAACAGAGATGCTGCCAAATGTTCTACAATACACAGAACACCCCCACCTCCCCCTAGCAAGTAATTATCTTTGGTAACAATGTCAACACTGCCAAGATGAGAACCCCAGGATAGAATTCACACAATGAGGATGGGGCCTCTTCTGTCTGGTTCTTGTCAGTGTTCTCACGGTCTCAAATAGTGTCTGGCACAGTACACTCCTTTAGCCAATGTTTGTGTCATGGGTACATTAAGTGCTATATTAAAATATAGGAGGGTAATGTGACTTGGGGGCCTCTACCTCATTATTTTGGAAGAAATGGAATCAGAATTCAATGCCATTAGACATTCTCTAGTGAAATGATGCCGTTAACTCACTGATGATCATGCTGCCGGGACAGGATGGGAGGGTGAGAAGCGGGGGAAAGGGGTGCTTCTCTCACCTCTATTCTTAAGGATGCCGCGAAGTACACCTTGCCCAGTGTTCAGGGGGCTCAAAGTAAAGACAGCACCTATCTGTGTCATGACAAGAGGTTGTGCTAGAAAGGGAAGAATTTTTAAAAATAATAAAAATCCCGATTTAATGATAAATAATCATGCCCTGCCTCTGACATTAAAGGGCATCATTGTCTCGACTCAGCGATGTAAATCACTGTAATGGACGAATCCTTTAAAAGTAACATGGAATTTAAAAATGGAAAATATGAGGACCGTGCAGGATGACTGTGAAAATCATCCGTTTATTATCTAGGTGTGCTTAATAATCCGCTGCCTGGGGAAGATTCATTTGCTAACCCCGAGGAATGGCTCATTTTCCAATTCAATCATTCAGGCAAGCACTGCCTAGGACTTCTCTTCCTCCTCCCTTCCCCTCCCCACTTATGACTTCTTTCGTCACTGTCTAGAAAGAGTCTATCACTGCCATAACTTCCATTAAAGCCTCCACTAAACAGTTTCAAAAGAACAAGGTGGGTTCACCATGAGCTGGTGCAGTTAGCAACAAATCAGCCTTTAATTGGCGAGAATGACTCATTTGAAAGGGATTATTAGCCGAATGTTAATTGATTAGTGGAACTAAAGCAATTAAAGTGAACAGAGCCTTAGCCTTTCTCCACCCATCCTCAACGCAGGCATCTTCCCACCATGTGACTCACCCTCTGTAAGGTGTGAGCATTCCTGGTCTGTAGAGAAATGGGTTTTCCTTTCTATGGTTTCCAGAATTTTGTGAGAGGCTTTGAAATCAAGAAATGGAAATCAAGTAAATACGTGCAGAAAGACAATCTACTACCTGATATGCCTGTATCAGATAGAATGGGCTGGATTATGCTGCTGTAACAAACAGCCCCTAAATCACAACGACTTAACACATCAAACGTTGACTTTCTGTTCACGCTACTCATCTACCATTAGTTCAGGGTGGCGGGCTCCATGTTGCATGCCCATAAAGCTGACCTTGTATAATACACAACCCCCAGATCACAATGACTTAACACAACAGAAGTTTACCTTTCACTCGTGAGTTGCAGGTAGGGGGCTTGCTTATTGTCATCACCAACTGCTAAGGAGACAGGGATGTTATTCTCTACCATGGACTTGGAGGAGAAGGAGAATGGAAATAACTGTAAGAAACCCTGTTCATTACCCCAGTGCCTAGTGCCTTCTACAATTAAAGAACATTAGTCATCATCATGTTCCCTTCCCCAACAATTGACACCATTATTGAGGTTTGCCTATGTTCAGGTCTGTGCTCATTGCTTTACATGCAGTAGCTCATTGAATTTTTGCAACAGCTCTGTGGCATAGAGAGCACTGTAAACCTCGTTTTCTGAAATGAGGCTCAGGACAATTAATAACTTGCCCATCATCTCACCTAGTAACTTACAGAGCTGGTTTGATCCCTAGTTTGTTTGACTCCACAGCCCATGACATGCTACAAGTTGTATTGAAATAAGTCCTCTCTGTCTTTCTCTCTGAGGATCTCTCAAAGTGCAGTGGATGTAATTCTGGTGTTTCACAACATGATTTTACATAGCACATGGGCCAACATTTTTTTCTTTAACAGTTGATATGTATTGTAATGTGTATGTGAAAAGATATAACTCGTGGCAAAATCACGATCTAATAGATATTATTGCTTAAGTTGAGGCTTAACTGAATTTTTAAGTTTAAAAATAGTCAAGTTTTAAAATTAGGTAAATATAAGAGTGGTACATAGATTTAGGGAATAACATGAAAGTGGTACACAATTAAAGGAGGTTTGAAAATATGAATCTTTTCACATAAACAAGTCATTGAACAGCCTAATATTTAGTAAGATTGTCTGTGGGCTAGAGAATACTTTAACATCTCCCACTTTGGGAAGTATTTTCATCTTCCTTTTAATGCATCTTCACCCCAATGGTTAAGAACTTTCTTTTCTGTGCTTCAGAAATATGTTGTATAGTTTAGGAGCAATCATATTGTATCGTAGTTATCTAACGTGCCTCTCTTTCGCAATAGACTATGTAACTTTCATGGGATTTCATTAATCTTGGTATTTTCAGCTCCTGATCCAAATAGATATTTTACAATAAAATCATGGGACTTACCTATGTGGAGTATGCAATGCCGTGAAAGGGATGAACATCGCATCAGTAGGATTCTGCTGCAAATAACAAGGAAAACATCACATTCAAACTGGTTTATAAGAAATTTACTGGCTCATGTAATTGAAAAACCCCAAAATCATGTATACATCAGGGAAGGCTTGCTCTAGCAGCTGGACAATATCACCAAGAAGACAACGTCTTTCTGTTTCCTACCATTGCTTGTGGCCTCAAGATGGCAGCTAGAAGGCTCTGGAGTTATAAACTTCCTCATTCATATCCAACAGGAAAGAGAAAGTGTCTTTTTCCTGTCTTTTCCAGCAGTTTTGTAGACAATCACTGGGAATAGACCACCTTATGTCATATACCAAGTTCCCAAGCCATTACCAGTTTTCAGGGGCATGAAGTGAGCTCATTGGCTTGGTCAAGGTCACCTGCTCCACTACTAGTCCTGGAAATGGGGTCTGGGTTTCCAGAATTCTGCAGAGGATCTAAAGGAAACCAGGAGCTAACAGAAGCAGGGAGGGCAGGACAGCAGATAACAAGAAACATGAATCTGACTCCAGTGAACTGGAAGCATTTTGTAACTAGCATTTAATGCCCCTGTGTCACCTTGAAAGCGATGACTTTGCCTTTGTCCCATCACAGGTCACCACTGCCTTTAAATCAGATTACCTAAAGGCAGTGTTGAACTTTAACACATCTTTCCATATGCTGTGCTTCCCGTAGGCAGGATTTTGCATTTGTACTATTTTATCCAGCCCCTTTTCCTGGTTTCATTTTGCATACCATAAAGATCATGAAAAAGCTTAATTCAGGACACAACTCTTAGGTTCTCAACTCTACACTGAGATCCTGTTTTGTTTCACCTTGCTATAAACGTCTTCCCCAATTTATCTTTCTATTCATTTTTCTGGATGTTTGTCCAATTTAAAAATACGTTAGGATTATTTTTAGATCCTAGTCATTAGTGCTATGAGACTGTTTTCAAACAGATTTATTCTTTTCTCTCATTTTCTCAGTATTTGATTCCTTACTTAAAGTGCTTTTCTCCTTTCAGGCTTTTTACAAATCTAAACATTGGGAGGAAAAACTGAGGGAAAGGACCAATTCTCTATATTTGTGTAACTGTAAGAAAAATGTGCCCTACTCTTTTCTGGCCACTTGGCACATAGGTTACAGGTCATGAACTATTCGAAGGCCTGCAGTTCAAATGAGATCCACAGATCTGGGATGTTCCTCCCAGGCTGTGTTTAAAATAAACAAGTGTTAGTTGCCGATTTTTTTTTTTTCTTTTAAAGGAGACTTCATTGAAATTTCGGGATATTTTATATACAAATCTAGAATCTAGCCTTCTTTAAAACTTGATTTGAAAACACTGAAGCCACTATCCTATATGGCAATAATTGGGTGGAGCTTTCACCATTTGGGCTTACAACTCCCACTGTGACTGCTGGGACGAGGCTCAAACTTCTGAAATTCTGTGTCCAAGGAGAGGAGAATAGCTACAGTTTCTTACTGAGGAGATGGAGTGGTATCAGGGGGTTGGGACAGACCCTTGTTGTTGAATGTCCAGAGGCGGTGCCTGTGATGTTGACCCAATAGGTGAGCTCATGTGATGTAATGGTCAGGTCTTGGCCTTTATGTGAATCTACTATATATTCCGCCACTCTGGAATTACATCCTCGTGGGCAAGTTGCCCACTTCCTCCAAGCCTCCGTTTGTGTTTGTGAAATGAGGACAGTCTTACAATCTATTCATAGAATTGTTTTAAGAATTAAATGAATCCATGAGTCCACAAAGCATTGAGCACAGGACTTGTCCAGTGGAGAAAGTCTCATGAAGGTTGGTTATCACTCTCTTCATGTATTAGTCTGTTTTCACACTGCTATAAAGATACTACCTGAGACTGGGTAATTTATAAACAAAAGAGGTTTAATTAACTCACAGTTCTGCATGACTGGAGAGGACTCAAGAAACTTACAATCATGGTGGAAGATGCAGGGGAGGCAAGGCATGTCTTACATGGTGGCAGGAGAGAGAGTACACAGGGGAAACTGCCACTTTTAAAACCATGAGATCTCGTGAGAACTCCCGCACTACCATGAGAACAGCATGGGGGAAACCACCCCCATAATCCAGTCATCCCCCACCGGAGTCCCTCCCTCGACATGTGAGGATTACAATTCAAAATGAGATTTGGGTGGGGACACAGAGCCCAGCCATATCACTTCATCGCCATCGGTCCTTGTGTTATTACTACTATTATTTTTGGTCCATTTTAATTTTTTATTCTAGTTCCTCCTTTCTCTAATCTCCTTTTTTCTCAGTCTCATTTCATTTTACTTAGCACAGCATCCTTGTAGACAAGGTGGTGGTCAATATTTGTATTTCCCAGATGGCCAACGAAACCAGCCACGTAGACCCTAAGAGCTGTATCCTAACTTGCATTACAAGCTAGGCTCTGGTGTTCATGAAAAACCACCTTCATTTTTGCTATTTGTAAAAAGGTCTGAAACCACTAGCTTCCTGTGGCTATTTTTGGCCCCATAAAGAGGTCCTGACTCTTGAAATACTGGTCACATTCCAATTAAACAGATTGTCATTTGCCTCCCTGGGCCAGGGGTGAGTCTCACCACTTACTTCTTGCAGGAATTCCTAAGACCGAGTGGGTCTAAGTGGGGTGCACCCCCACTGTGAAACTGAGTAGCCAAAATCCAAAGACCAGGGATAGCCTAAGGTTTACACTGTGACATTGTGTTTCTGGATAAAGAATCTGATAAAAATAAAAGAAGCTGCTGTATCTCTGTTTTCTACCAGAGAGAAATCTCCACAGTCTAGCAGTTAAGACCATAGGTTCTGGAAACAGACCTGAACTCCAACCTCAGGCACACCACTTACCAGCTATGTGATCTTAGGCTAGTATTAACCCTCAATTTCTTCATCTGTAAACGTGGAACCATATTAATGTCTACCTTTTAGGATGAGTATGTGAATGAAGTAAGGCTTGTAAAGCACTTAGCATAGGTCTGGACAGAGGGAGCTCTACACAAACATTTGTTGCTGTTATGACTGATACAAATGGTGCACCCAACCATGGCAGTTTAACACACATTTATTTCTCCCTCCTCTCCCTTCCCAACCCTTCCCCTAATGCTGTGGAATAGCACTTGGATTGAATAAAGGAGGGAAATATGGTTTTAGGACAATAACTGAACCACTTTGGATTTTTTTTGAGGGGAAGGTGTGCAGGAATTTAAGCAGCATCAGCCTCACCTAGGAACTTGTTAGAAATTCAGACTCTCAGACCCCACCCCAGACCTACTGAATCCGAAACTGGGATGATGGAACCATGCACGCTGTGTTTAGCAAGCCCCACTGGTGATTCTGATGCACGCTAGTTTGAGAACCACTGGTTTAAATGGAAGTTGGAATTCCGTTGACGCTGAATCAAATTGGGTTTTGCCTTCTTTCTTCCTTTCTTCCCCTCTACTTACAATGCCTGTGTCAGCCTATTTGGAACCAAATTTCTCTGTCTCATAATGGGAAGAAAAAGCATTTCTTCTAATAATTTTTCCCCTTATGATAAATATGCATCTCTGTTTTTTATTTTTCAAAGACCCCAAAAAGGTTTGGGACCAGCCTTTACCAACTCCAGCAGGAACTGATCATAAGTCCAATGAATGTATTCTTAGGAAGGACTTGCCCTAATTATCCGTGGCAGGTTCATCTGACTGTGTCTCTACAACCAAGCCATGTGCTAGATGGCAAGGGAGGAACCTGCATTTCTATGTTAAGTAACACTGATGTATCCAGATACTTGGTTTTTAAGTAGTAATTTTTTTTTAACTTTCAGGCAAGTAAAAGAAGCAAAGTATCATTGAGGCTACTTGAAGGAATCTTGGGACCTGAGTATGTTTATTAAGTATTTTTCTTCTTTCTTCTTGCAAAAAGAATTTGAGATGATTTTCAATAAAAGACAGAGATAAAATAAAATCATAAAAGTAACATGGTGGAGGGAGAAATAGGGGCTCGTAATGAAGGAGCAGATCAGTTGTGCCAGAAAACTTAAGCTAAGAAGAGCTATTCTAAGTGACTGCAAAATGAAACTCAGAGGTCCCTGGCTGCAAAGGCAAAAAGAGAAACATGATGAGTCACAGAGCTTTTGTTCTCTAACAAGAAAGCAGATACATTCATCAGGAAAGAAAAACTATTTCCTAGCACTAGACCCTAAGAGAAATTTATCGTGGAGTTCCTTACATAAGGTACATGAGTATGTATATTTAACACAGATCTCCGGCGTTAACCGTGGGATTTATCTGTCTTTTAGGGAAGTAAATTTCAGAGCTCAGCAGGTTGACAGTGTCTCTTCAAATTTACAGTGTCAACGTGCAGTAAAGTAGCTGCTTCCCATACCACATTTTACTGGACCGTCTATCAATATTTGATCAAATTGGGCCAAAGTTTCAAACTGCCCTTAAATTATACCCAGAGAAAGTGCTTGTACATGCAGAATGCCTGAGTGGGCTTCAAAATTGAGTCCTTGTGAACGGGAAGCATCTTTTAAAAATATATCTGCACCGTTTGCTTGAGTGTGAATCCTTCCTAAGAATGCTTATAAAGTAAATCTATCTGCAAATCCATAGTTGCCCATAAAAATGCCAAGCACATGGCTTGTTTCCCCCAGGTATATAGACAATGATTTATGTGTAATCGTGTCTCTAATTGTATATACATCTAATTGTACACACATGTAACATGAATAATGTTATTCACAGAACATATGTGTTTAAATAAAATAGGAGTTCCTTTGTGTGAACCTAAAGGATCGATTGAGATGATAAAATGTCATCGTTGCTCTGACTACGTCTTCGATGTTTGTATGGAATAATTACATGAATAGGTCCAGTGGTTTTATTACCATGGCGATGCATTGGGCGTTATTGCTTCTCTTCTTGTCTAAACTGGGTTTCCAGGACTCTGCTGGAAAATGCACCTCTATAATCCTCGGATCGCCCCCCAGATCTGCTCCTGACTCCATACAAAAGTAAATTCTTACCACCTGGGAATGTTTCCCTTCAGCCTAAAACACTCTCTGTTCCATATTCTTGAAATCCCAGGACGGAAGTCTTGCTTGAATTATAAGTCTTGCTGGTTGAAGCATTGCTACATTTTTCGGGTGTATTGTTTTACCTTAATATATAAGATATTTTTACTGTCCAACGTGAGACACTTGGAGCCAGTGTTCGTGGCCTTTCAAGGCTGGTTCCTATCCCATAGTCAGAGATATAATCTATAGAGCCTTTAACTCAATGGGACATGACAGAAATTGCAGTGGGAGGCAGAATTTTCTCCAAATGTTCTTCCCCTGAATTGTTAAGCATTAAACCTCAACATAAACCTAAATGTTCAGAGATAGTTCTCTCCTTAAATATTAACCAAATGGTTTTGGCAATTTA
>NW_012101920.1:2115136-2163789 GCF_000951045.1 Mandrillus leucophaeus
GGGTGCAGGGGATCGCTTGGGCCCAGGAGTATGAAGCTGCAATGAGTTAAGATCGTGCCACTACACTCCAGCCTGAGTGATGGAGCAAGACCTCAACTCAAAAAAAGAAAAAAAAAGTGCAGAGACCCTGAAGGGACTTGAAACCCATACTATAGAGTTTATACTTTGCAAACAGCACAGTGGAGCTATGGAAAATGTCATTTAAGGAGAGGAGAGGGTGGTTAGATTTCTTTAAAAAAAAAAAAAAGAAAAGAATCACAGTGGTCACCAGGTAGAAACCTGATTGCAGCAACACAGGACTGCAGTCAGGGGAAAAGTGGGCCACTGTTGAAGTTATCCAGGAGACGGGACTTGTGGTTGCAGTGGAGGAAATGGCAGGACATGGAGACCCAGAAGCTGATTTCAGAGTCATTAAGAAGCAGCATCTGCAGAGTGCAGGAAATCCAATCTTCTCTCTGCCGCTGGTGGATAGCAGACATGTGGGTACCAACTGCCCCATACGATAGAATAAGTACAGGAGAGACTGAGCTGCTCCACCCATGAAAGCCCCACTCAGAGGGTTCCCCACCACATCCCGCTTCACCTGGATGGATTTTCCAAGCAGTGCTGAGAATAACAAAGGTTCATCCTCAGAATTAACTCCTTCGAGCATCACATCCCCCATGGGGCCGTCTTTAAACCATCTCCTTGTTTCAATTAAGAGCAACAGCAATGTGGGCCACAGAACCCGATGGTGGAAACCCTGGGCTTTGTTTATTGCCTAACACCTTAGCAGTATTTGATGACTCGCTGCTTCTGTTGGTTGGGAATCTATTTCTTTGCCCTGGAAACTATGACTTCTAAACTGAAGATGAGACATGAACTTTTTCTCTTTGCTTCATTTTTCCTTGTTGGTTAGTCACTTTCATTCAATGTCATGCTTTTTGGCGGAGGTGGCACCCTAAGATCTTGGACCTACTTAGTTGGGGCAGGTTTCTCAGCAGTTTCCGCAGTGCCTGCAGGATTGTGAGAAGTGTTGGAGATGGGAATAACTTGTTCACACTTTACATGTTCCAGGAAGGACTTGGTGGCGAGTGAAATGGCTTCCTCTGGCCTGTACTCTGGAGATTACACCACCTTCTAGAGCTGGGCTCATTAACTCAGATGTCTAAAGGACCCAGGCAAGTCACACAAATGAATCAACTGACAGGTGTAATATAATGGTGACGTGGCGAGCACTGTGATGAACTGAACAATCCCTGACTTTTATAACAGACACAGCTGTGAGAACGTGTTGCTAGATCTCTCAGTTTTTTTCGTTCATTCAAAACTATGCTTTTCTAATTGGATACTTACAAAAGAATATGGGTAAAACATACATGTGAATTATCAAGCATCCTAATGCTAGGAGCACGTATCAACCCTCCATTCAAATAGAACATTGTAAGTACTGTTCAAGTTTCTCAAGTGACACCCCCAGTGTTACATACCTGCCATCTGCAGTAGCTGCTGACTGAAATTGAAAGTTTAAAATTCCCTTGCTTTTCTTGATAGTTTTGCCACATAGGTTTATATCCCAAAACAAGGTATTATTGACTCATTGCACATATACAGAGAGACAAGTCCAAAAATATTCAGTGAAATTATTTGTATCAGCCCAGAAATTTTCATTAAAGGAGAATGTAAAAATATATTGTGGTTTTAAAGGCATAAAGATGGGCTAGGCACAGTGGCTCACACCTGTAATCCCAGCACTTTGGGAAGCTGAGGCAGGCAGACTACCTGAAGTCAGGAGTTCGAGACCAGCCTGGCCAACATGGTGAAACCCCGTCTCAACTAAAAATACAAAAAGTAGCCTTTGTATTTGGAGGTGCGTGCCTGTAATCCCAGCTCCCTGGGAGGCTGAGGTGTGAGAATCGCTTGAACCCTGAAGGTGGGGATTGCAGTGAGCTGAGATTGCACCACTGCACTCCAGCCTGAGCAATAGAGTGAGAATCTGTCTCAAAAATAAATAAATAAATAAATAAATAAGGATAAACCACAGTTATGCAATTCATATGGATGGATCTTGGAAAGACGTATAGCGAGCTGAACAAGCAAGTTGCAAACGTACAGTATGATCACGTTTTGTGTTTTATAAAACTCAAAGTGGGAGGAGCTTTCCTTTTTCTTCAGAAATTCTAGAAATTTGGAGTTTTTTTGGTATCTCCCAATTTTTTTCATATTAAAAAGCAAATTATCATATTAAGAATGCCTATGACTACCAAATAAAATGTATCTTTGGATGATATCCTGTGAGCAGCGCCCTTCTGACTTTTGCCCTAGGAACTTAGATCAACCCTTGTTTTAACATCTCTGAAGCACCTACCGTGTGCCAGTTACCTATATTTCCTCATTTAAGCCTCACAACCCCTCAATAGGGCAGAAATCATTGTTAGTTTTAGTCCCACCTTATCAATGAGGCACAGAGACAGGAAGTGGTTTTCCCAAAGCTACACCACCAGGAAGTGCCAGAGCTAAGATCTGAACCCCGCCACTCAGCCTCAAAAAATCCTGTTTATAATTACTACGCTAAACCGCCTCCTCCCTCCCACCTGGTGGTTGATTTTTGCTGAAGATGTGTACGTGGTCAATTCACAGATGACACTATTCTTAAGGTTTTCAGTTTCCCTGGAAATAGAGCACTGACTTAAAAGAAAAAAAAAAAAAATCAACCTGGGTTTTGCCTAAAAGGAAATTCACAGTTTCATCTTTCAAAAAGAAAATCTGAACTCAGCCAAGAGAAGCCAAGATCAAGCATATGATGGTCAGCAAGAATCAACGGAAGGTTTTAGGTTGCTGTATGGCGTCTCTCGTTCTGGTCTCTGGGTCAATTTTTTATATCCTGCTTGCCCTTTATAATGAGGGCATCAATTCTAATGAGATATAGATGGAAATATTCTTAAATAGGTTACAGTATGTGAAGTTTCTGAAGTCAATGGCCATTGTGTCTCTGAAATAAAAATACCTTTGTTTCTTCTGACTGTAAAAGGAATACATATACATTGTAAAGTGTGGAAAGAAATTTAAAATCACCCAGATATCAGCACTGGTAATATTAGGACTATACCCTTTCAAAAGCTTTTTCACATAGAGATACATAATGTAAACATTATAATCATATAGAGGGTAGTATAATCCAATAGAGTTTCACAATCCTTTTTTTTTTCTGAAAACTTAGGGTGAATATCTTTCTCCACCAACAAATGAAGAAACACATAAAAATGGTAAATGGTGATAAATATTCCATTGTATGGATAGGACACATTTATTTAACCTATTAACTTAGCCTTGTTGCTGAATGTGAGCTTTATTTTTTTTTTCTTTTTACTTCTTTCTATTCTAAATAACACTGAGATGAACATCCTTGTATTTGTATCTTTGCACACTTGTCTATTTTTCTTTTTGGGATAGAATCCCAGGAGTAAAATTGCCAAAAATTATGCCTTTTTTAAGGCTTTTGCTACTTATTGCCAAATCACCCTAGAAAGGATAATTTATTGACTTGCACATAAAGGGCTTTTGCTTAATGGGATTTGATATTCACAAGCTTTGAAGGCGCTATCGCAGCCTGTCATGTCTGGGGCCTGGAGGTCCTCTCTGATGTAAATCAAAACATTTGAGTTAACAACATTCAGCCTTGTCAGTCACCCACAAATTATAGGAGGCCTCCTCTGTCTTTGTCAATAACAAAAAAGGGAAAAATTACTCCAAAATGGCATAAAAATTAGGAACCAGACAAGTAGTCACCAAAAGAAGACAAGTGAGACAACAGTTGAAGAATTTCAGATTTGGAGTGGAGTGCGGTAAATGAACAGGAGTCGTCTGGGTTTATAGAGAAAGGCCTGTAGCATCTGACTCCTAAGTGCTTGGTGACAGGGTCAGCAGCACAGAGCTGGGCACAGAGAAGTCGCTCACACAGACGGCAAGGATGGAAAAATGTATAGAGAGCTGAGGTGCTCCACTCTGTAATGGGAAGGTATGATCCTCAACAGCAGCAAAATGTTAATTTCCTTAAGTCTCAAATCTTGCCCTGATATGGTATGGATTTTTCTCTGCAACTCTTTCGTATTTTCAGCTCTTGCATTCTGTAGCACCACATGGGAGAATATGTTACTCAAAAGAAGAAAAAATTTTTAGTGATGCGTGTTTTGTCTTCATTTCTGAGAATAGTCACAGTTGCGGAAAGGCAAATAATCCACGTGCAGCATGATTAGGGAAGGAAGGAAGGAAAGAAGGAAGGGAGAGAGGGAGAGAGGAGAGAGGGAAGGAGGAAAGGAAGGAAGGAAGATAGGAAGAGAGAAAGAAAGAAATTCAAAACTTGAGTCTTTAAAATCTTTGCGTCTCTAAAAGAAAAGGATTTAGTTATGGATCTGATGCATACAGCTGGTATTTCTAGCAACTAGTGTGGGCTTCTTTTTTCTGCTGCAATCTATTCATTCTGTGCATCTTACCACAAATTGCTCCAAGAGGAAAAACAGCCTCCTTAGGAGGCTAGCGTCCAATGAACGTCAAATCCTGAACAACATTACTTTGCGTCTCTATTTAACGTTAGAGCGGCTGACTTTTTGACACGTTTATAGCTGACGAGTTCTAGAGCCAGTCATGCAGGACAATTACGTTTGAACTAATTTGATGAATCAACTTGATGTTCTCCCATAGCCCCCATAGCCTTCTGGAGCATGTGTGCCCAATTTTCAACTGGAAGTCAAAAAGAAGCTTTGAAATTTGGCTAATCCCATCATATCCGCAGGACCCGTCTGGTGGAATAATCTTTGGACATAAACTCTTGATTGATGCCAAAAATGGAAAGAACCACTTGGTAATATCATCAGGGCCATCGGTCAGGCCCTTGGTAGGTCTTCAGATAGGGTTTCAGAGGCCAGCGATTGTTTTGTGAGCTCTTGAATAATTTTGTGGTGAGGGAAGCAGAGTTCATTGTCAAAGCATTTGGGGGTCAGACCCTGGGGAAAAATCATTTCTCATTGTTGGATTCAGTTTGATGGGGATTTGTGAGAACTGATGAGGAGGCGTAAAGATTTCCTGAGTTACTTTTCCCCATGTCCTGATTTTTTTTTTCCGACTCCGTTCTTGCCAGGAGGCCTGCTAGCATAGTCATTCAGAGCATGAGTGTGGGAGTAAGAATGCCTGGACATAAATCCTGCCCTTACCACACTCCCATCATTGCACAATACTGGGCCAGTCACTTCATTTCTCTGCAACTTGCCTTGCTCTGTGAAACGTAGATAATAATCGTTCATACCCATGAGGTTATACTGGAATTAAATATAACAGTATGTACAAAGGGACAGAAACAGTGCCTGATATATAAGCTTTCAGACGTTAGAAGCTATTGGCTGCAGATTAGTGAATGTTGATAACTTTCCATGCCCAGAAAGTTATAGAACTTGATTAATCCAAACAGATTAAGTAAGTAGATGCTATGATTTGAATTCACAACTGGTATTATTTTTTCCCCAAAATCATTAGCAAAAAGACAATTGTGCCATCACATAGTAAAACTGATTCTTGCTATCGAGAATAGTCCTTTTCCACAGCTGAGAGTTACTAATATGTGGAACCGGCTGAAAGCAGGTGGCTTGCTACATCATAGATTGGGTTGGCTGTGTACTTCGTGTGTTCATTCCACCCATATTTATCGAGTTTTTCCTACTGCATGCCAGTGTCAATGTGTGATGTGAAAAGAGAATATTTTGGAGAAAGGCAAACATAAGCTCTACCAGTGACTACCTATGTGAGCAAGTCACTTAATCACTCGGGGCCACAGTATCTTCATCATTAAATTGAGATAAGCATGATCCGCCTTCTAATGTCTCCTGCAAGGAGCAGATGGGATTGTACAATCCAAGGGCCTAGGTCTGTGGCTGGCACGTAGAAGGTGCTCAACAATTATTGTTTTACACTAGGAATTTCTTTTAGTCGCCCTCTGCATTGATTGATCAAAAGCGTTTTTTCTTTTTTATTTTATTTTTGAGACAGGGTCTTGCTCTGTCACCCCAGGCTGGAATATAGTGGTATGATCTTAGCTCACCATAACCTCTGCCTCCCTGGTTCGAGCAATTCGCTTGCCTCAGCCTCCTGAGAAACTGGGACTGCAGGCATGTGTCACCATGCCTGGATAATTTTTGTATTTTTAATGGAGACGGGATTTCACCATGTTGGCCAGGTTAGTCTCTAACTCCTGACCGCAGGTGGTCCACCCACCTCGGTCTCCTAAAATGCTGGGATTATGAGTGTGAGCCACCACGCCCGGCCAAAAGCCACTTTTTAAATAGTAAGAGGATTGTGGCAGCCTTATAGACTCAGATATCTGGAGAGCGTAGCACAGGACATAGGACTTATTATATTCTCAATAAATACTTCTTGAATGAATCAATGAGTAAATGACTAGCTTGAGCTTATTTTACATTAATAATACACTGTTTACTAGTAAATCGACACATGGGAAACAGTAGACTTGTAGGAGCATGGACTTTGAAGTCAGACAGAACTGGGTCCAAATCAGGCTTGGAAACACCAGCTGGGTGCCCCCTTGGACAGGTTACTTAATTTCTCTGAGGCTCAGTTTTCTCATTTACTAGTTAATTTTAATAATAGCTGTGTTAAAGGGTCGTTGGCTTAGATACATTATCTATAGCTTGTATTATAGTGTTGCAAAATAAGGTGTCTGCCCCATAGAGGTATTGAAAATCTACTCGCTGGGTATCTACTTTTTGCCAGGCACTGGGTACTGGGGATAAAGAGTGAGCAAGACAGACAAGATCCCTGGCTTCATGGAGACGACGAACTGGTGGGCAGGCAGGACAATAATTATAGATAACCATGATGACTTTAGGTGAAATAGAATTTCCAAGAAGATAAAATAGAATAATGTGTTTGTGAGTGGGAAGTTATTTTACAGGAGGTAGTCAAGAAAAGCTCCTTTGAGGAAGGAGCGTGAAAACAGTTACCAGTGAGAAGGACGCAAGCCTGGCAGGATTTGAGAGCGAAGGCCTCTGGGTTGAGGGAACAGCAAGGCAAAGGCCCTAAGGCAGAAATGTTTGCTCCAGGGTTCTTTTCACACCACAAACAAGGAAGAGAGTGGCCCACGGTGAAGTCCAAGGTCCTCAAGAGCCCACTCCTGTAGGATCTTAGAGGTCAGCATAAAATATTTGGATTTTATTCTGAGTGTGATGGAAATGATTGGCAGGGTTTTCACAGCTGGGTGGCAAAGTCTTACTTCCTTTTCGAGGTGAATTACTCCAGCAGCTGTGAAGATTACAGAGGTCAGGGTAGCAGGAAGGCAAGGAAGAAGACCCCTGCCCAGAAAGAGATAATTATCATTGGAACAAAGGAGATGGCGTGGTGAGGGAGGCATGAACGACTTAGGACGTGGTTTGCAGGCAGCACCACAGGATGTAGGAGAGGTGAGGCAGAGAGAAGAAGGCATCTGGCCTCTGTCAGCCCACACGACTATAAGCCTGGAAGCCTCAAGTTGCATTTCTTATTCTTCAGTTGCTTCTCCACTCTCCTCTGTGACTTGCTGCTGGGTGCCCTGATCTCCATAGTGATGAGTCCTCTTTTCTCCTGTGAGACTGATCTGGGGATCAGGAACCTCACCTCTGACTCCCAGTAGATGTGAAATCAGCAGTGGTTCAAGGACAAAAGGCAACGCAGCAGAGACTGATCTCTGGGATGAAGTTTTTTGTTTTTTATTTTTTAAGTCAATATCTACATGGGTCCACTTAGTGTCATAAAAGGTTTTAAAGGAACTTGCTATAAAAATTCAAGAGGAAATTAAATGCAAACTAGTACACACAAGATGCAAGATAGGAATCAATAAATATAGTAGATATTTATTGTGGTATATTAATTAAAATATTATTTCCCTGTAGCAATATAATAGGATGCCAGGATCTATTGATTTATTTATTCAACTTGAATTTGCTGTACATGTCGCTCCAAGTTGGATATGGGGGAAGGGAGGTAGATAACAGTCCCTACTCTCAGGGAGCTTTCAGTTTAATGGGGAAGACAAGTATCAAAGAATCTCTATTAAAAAAAGCAGAGTTCGTTGGTTTCATAGCAGAGAGTAGCTATTTGTGTAGCATCAGAGTGTAGGTAACAGACACATAAGGATCACTTTTATGCTACAAAGATTAGAAGTGTACATCAAACCACTAGCATCAGATAGATATTCCTGACTGAAGACCCATTCATAAGTATATATTTTTATACATGTTTGTTAAAATACCAGTGATTAAGTAAATATATATATATATATAATTCACTTAAATATAAAATGTTTATTGATCTTTAGGAATGACATTTCACAAATAATCCTTCAATGCCATTATTACCAAGTAAAATTTTCCTCCAACTCAATGAATAATTCCGCTTCTCGACCACAGAAAAAGGTTGAATATGCTATTGTGTGCAGAGCAACAAATGAAGTAAAAATTTATGATGTACTCACTTAATTTGACCCAGGTATACTCAGGATTTCACGTGAGGTTTCAGAGTTATTTCTTCCTTGCTGAAATGATTCTATTCTCTTACCTAGCTTTTTCTTTTCTCAATATGATAAACATTAATTGTCTGTTTTGTGCAAGACACTGTAATCCGAATAAGCAAGTCATGTTCTGTGATGTTTAAATGTTATAAAATAACTTTTATTATTCATATGATAACAGGAAATTTACATTTTGAATGTACCTTTAATAATGTATATGTGTATGCACATATACATACACACATATATACACATATATATTAGAAATAGAAACACATATACATACACAAATATATACACATATATTAGAAAAAATAGAAACACATACAGATACACACATATATACACATATATATTAGAAAAAATAGAAAGAAACACATATACATACACACATATATAAACACATAAATTAGAAATAAATACACATACATATTAGAAAGAAAGAATTAGAAATAAAAGAAGTTTTAAAAAGTAAAAGTGTAGTCTACATTTTATTATGTATATCGTACATAATATAGAGAGGTTGGATTTATTGCATTACACATTATATAAGATATTTATAATATGTATATAATGCATACATAATATTAATATGTGTATGTATTACTATGTATATGTATGTATATTATATATGTATTTATATGTATATTATATAAGTATATAATATATATTCATGAAGTTATATATTTAAAAAATGTGTAACAATACATATTCATATATAACAAACATTATTTCACATAAACTTTATATATGCGTAGATAGACATCTTTTTAATGGAATCATATTGCTTATATTTGCTGTAATTTTGCTTTTTTACTTAGTTCCATGAATATCAGTTTAGTCATTAAATATTCCTTTACATTTTAATAGCTGCTGAATATTTCACTGTATAAGTCGATAGTACTATATTTAATTATGGTATTAGTGCATTGTATTAGTATTATAATCCACTTAATGCTGCATTTATTTTTTCCCTGATAATTTCTGTTGTGAGTAACATCCTGTGAGTTAAATAAGATTCTTTCCCTATGATGAATTTTCAGACGCAGCCTCCGAGGTCGGGGCTTCCCGATAATTGCCAGTGTCACCCTTGCTGGGTCACTCAGGCACGGGTCAGCGAGAGCTCAGGAAGCAGAGGCAGAAAGGGCTCCGCGTGTCCTATCGCTAGTCAGATTATTCTGCACACAATAAAACATTCTTTTGTACGAAAGTGAAATCCCTAAATCAAACTGTGGCTTATAAGCAGAAATCCTGGTTAGTATTTCAAAGTTCTCTTAGCATTTTCTCTTGCGACTTAAAAGATTTAAAAACGTGGAAAGACATGGACCTAAGACTCCAAATAAAAATACATTTCTTTGAAACGAAATACCTCTTAAGTAAGAAAAAATTCTTTAGATCTTCAAATCATCCCCTAAGCAAAATACACTCGAAGTATTTCTGTGTTTCCATCTATATTTGTTCCAGGCTTGGGGCTGTTGATCAGACTTATTTTTAGGAATAAGTTTCTAGAGGTCATAGAAGATAGAGATTTTGACCTGCTTAATGTCAAGAGGCTGCACGGTTAGTTTGTCCAGTTGTGAATTCTATGAATGAAGATTTCTGCTTAAATAAAACGATATTGCCCTCTGGCTGCTGTGAGCACCAGGAGACTTGCTTCGGGCGTGCCTGGGTGCTGGGGCAGGGCCCTGGGCCTGGACCCTCCGCTGCCGACACGACTTGCCTGTGTGCATCTGGCCCACCCTCTCGCCACACCCAGCTTCCTGAGATGCACAGGGGCCTGTGTGCAGAGCAGAGCGAGTCTGCCAAGGCAGAATGCATGGCCCTGCTTGGTTGGGTCTCCACATGCGCCCAGGTAAATCTCAGTTTGTCGCTCAGGCTCGTATTCACTGTGCTGACAAGCTCCAAGCTTGGACGGCGTGTTTAGTGCACCGCAGGATCACCTCCGGGGAGGGAACGACAGCCTGCCCGGCGCTGAAAGAAACTCCCCACCAAGAGAATTGCTTGAACCCGGGAGGCGGAGGTCGCAGTGAGCCGAGATCGCAGCACTGCACTCCAGCCTGGGCGACAAGAGCGAGACTCAGTCTCAAAAAAAAAAAAAAAAGAAAGAAAGAAAGAAAGAAAAGGAAAAGAAAAGAAAACTGCCCAGAATTTGAATGCTGTACTTGAAACCTGCTTGATCCTTAAAGTTCATTTCTGGTTATCTCCGCCAATAAGCCTTTGAATTTGAGAAGCGGAAGCTGAATATCCCAGCTGACTTAGACCTTATAGGAAGATGGGGTTTCTTGCTCGGGAAAGAGTGGAGGGTTGCTGTTTACTGTCTGTCTACTCCTACCAAGCACTGTGCTAGGCATGATGAATGCCTTTCCTGCTGAATCCTCGTCTCACTAAGAGTATTGATCATCTCCATTTCACAGGAGAAATGGATCTGAAAGTGATGACATAATGACTGCCTTTTCTAAGAGAAAATCCCAAACCCTGGCCTCTCCTTTAGGTGCCTCCCCACACTCTCATTCTGTCTACTTCTTTCACTCTGTCCCCTGACCAGCCTTTCCTTCCTCTGGCCGCACCAACCGCTTTTTAACACATTGCTTAACACATATTTAATGACGATCTACCTGTACCAGGTGTGAATAAAAGAGCATCCAGAGAGATAAAGGTACTGACTGTTGTTATTGAGAAATAGTCATGTAGACAAATATATTTGTTAGAACAGGTATTCTAACAAAGCTCTTCTGGGTCCCAGGGCCTTTTCACTCTTTTTTTTTTTTTTTTTTTTTTTTTTTTGAGAAGGAGTTTCAGTCTTATAGCCCAGGCTGGAGTGCAATGGCGCCATCTCAGCTCACTGCAACCTCTGCCTTCTGGGTTCAAGTGATTCTCCTGCCTCAGCCTCCTGAGTAGCTGGGATTACAGGCGTGTGCCACCACACCAGGCTAATTTTGTGTTTTTAGTAGAGATGGGGTTTCTCCATGTTGATCAGGCTCATCTGGAACTTCCGACCTCAGATGATCCACCCACTTCCACCTCCCTGCACTTTTTATTCCTGCTGTCTGGAACCCTTCTCCTTCTTGGTTTACACATGGGCGGATGTGCTTTCTCACCATTTCAGTGACTTCACCCACTTTGGAACCTACCCCAATCATCTGATTAAAAATACCCCGTTCCCAGCCATCCTTGATCACCACAGAAAACTTTCCACACTCCTGTTCTTTTATTTGTTTACATGAATATTTCTCAGCAACAAGAATCAGTACCTTTTTCTCTCTCAATGATGTTGTATTCACACCTGGTACAGGTAGATCCTTATTAAATATGTGTTAACCAAATAAATTGAACAAATATTTATAGGGCTCCTTCTATGCACTTGACACTGCTCTAGGCACTGGAGACACAGCAGTGAACAAAACAGATAAAATTCTCTAGGAGGGAAAGATAGATACTAAGCAAAAGAGTGAATAGTTGGTCAACATGGTGAAACCCCGTCTCTACTAAAAATACAAAACTTAGCTGGGTGTGGTGGCAGGCACCTGTAATTCCAGCTACTGGGGAGGCTAAGGCATGAGAATCGCTTGAAACTGGGAGGAGGAGGTTGCAGTGAGCAGAGATTGTGCCACTGTACTCTAGCCTGGGCGATAGAGCTAGACTCCATCTCAAAACACACACACACCCACAGACATGCACACACAAAACAGTGAAGAGGGCCAGCTGTGGTGGCTCACACCTGTAATCTCAGCACTTTGGGAGGCCGAGGTGGGTGGATCACGAGGTCAGGAGATTGAGATCATCCTGGCTAACACAGTGAAACCCCGTCTCTACTAAAAATACAAGAATTAGCCAGGTGTGGAGGCGCAGGCCTGTAGTCCCAGCAACTTGGGAGGCTGAGGCAGAGGAATCGTTTGAACCGGGGAGGCAGAGGCTGCAGTGAGCCGAGATTCAGCCACTGCACTCCAGCCTGGCAACAGAGCGAGACTCCATCTAAAAAAAAAAAAACCAAAAATAAAAAACAGCAACAACAAAAAACAGTGAATAGTTAGTTAGGACCTCAGGGAGAGATGCACAGTGATGGTGGGGTAAAGGGGCAGCTCTCAGCCCAGACGAGGCCTGTCTGACAAGGTGAGATCTGAATGAAGTAAAGGAGCAAGTCATGGGGATGCCTAGGAAAAACATATTCCAGGAAGAAGCACAAAAGTCCTGGGGCAGAGTCATGTTGGTCAATTTGGAGCTGCATGGCACCTGTGTGGCGGGCGTGGAGGGAGGAGGGCTAAATCAGAGGGCAGGGGTGGGGTAAGTGGTTCAAAGGCTGGCGGGCTGTGCTAAATATCTCAGAGGCCTTTGGTGTCAACTGCAATGGGAGCCATGGAACGGTTCTGAGCCAAGGGGTGGCTTGGATACACGAATGAGGTTACACAACTTGAGAAGAGGGAAACTGGGATAGAAACTGGGCTCTCTGAGTGCCGTTTGCTCCCCCACTCCCCCATCATTGCTGCATCTGTCCCTGGCCACGTGTTCTTCCCTGTGCATTTTATCATCCAAGTGAGGCCTTCTCCTTTCACGGAAGCCTGGTTGTGGGGGCTTAGCCCTGACCTGGTGGCAGGGTCCATTTTGTTTTGTTTTTCCTGTTTGTTTGGAGACTTAGTGTCCAACCTTGGACCCAACGACCCTTACCCAGGTGTGCTGTCTTCCGGCTGATCCCACAATGAGGCTCAGGTTGCATCAGCTCAGCCTTCCTTAGGTGGCAGTATGTGCTCCCTCCCGAGTGTGACGCCCCGCAGCCTGGCACAGTGCCAAGTGTGAGTAAATTGCACCCAGGGTTCCTGTCGTTTCTATTCACATAGCAGCTGCTTTCTTTACTGTGCCACGAACCTGATCTCCCGGTGTTGTCAGTCAGCCTTCTCTCTTCAGGTGCCAGGGGAAAATGAAACTGCTTAGTCTCTGCAGGAAGCAGAGCCGTCTCCTAAGTACCCACCCGGCTCCTTCTGCACTAATTACCAGACAGTGGACTGAACCTTTTGCATATTTTATTAGTGAGGACTCTAAGTTTCGAGTGATTGGAAACCCAGTGGGTTTAAATCAAGAAGATTAATTTATGGCCCACGTCTCCAAAAGGCCAGGGAGGCCTTGGCGTTGCCAAGTTGGACCTAAGGACTCAAATGACTCATCAGAATTAGGTCTTATTCTTTCCATCTCTGCTTTCTTCTGGAAACCTCTATTCTCAGGACCTAGCAAGATGCCAAAATTAGATTACATCCTAATATCTCAATAAGCCCAGATTTACTTTTTAACATTTCTAGTAGACATCTGGGAATTGAGTCTCCATGCCCAGTCCTAAGCTTGTCGCTTTGCCCAGGGAATACAGTTCTCTGATCCGCCAGTTCTGGGTCACTCATTCAGCCCTGGAGCCAGCCCAGGAGTCAGCCCATGTGACCCTCCAGGACCAACGACATAAAGGGGACAGTTTCTCAAGGAAGACTAGGGTCAAATTACCAGATACTGGATAGGCTAATATAACAGATGCCAAGTCACACTCACTCCTTCAGCTAATTCTCAGACAACCCTGTGGCATAGTCATTATCCCACACTGCACATGAAGAAGGTGAGGCCCAGAGAAGTTAAGCTGGCCAAGAATATGCAGCTGGTAAGTGGCAGAGCCAGGATTTGAATACAGATTCGCCTTTCTGGAAAATCCATGCTCAAGAGTCTCCTGACACTTGAGAGAGGGAAAAGTGTTAAAACAGGATCGAGATGATCCTTGACACCCACTGCCTAAAGCAGCCCCACTGGCATGAGCTCATTCCTTATTCTAACTTCTTTGAAGCATTTTAGGTGAGTTGGAAGTCTGTTTTCCAGGAAATCTGATTATGGTGGCAAGTCACTCCCAGCAAGAACACAGAGGAGCGTTCTGAAGTTTTCCTGGAAGGAAATAAACCTCTCCTACATTGCAGCATATTACCCAAATGTGGGAAAACAAAACATATGCCCATGACATTCTCTTATATAAATGTGTGGGGGCATGTTTTAAAAGCATATATATTAATATCTTCTGTATGTATATAAATATAGGTATTTATCCCTCTGCTGGATTCATAAGCATCAAGTGATTCAAACGTTAATTACAGTCTCCTTGGTGAGGGAAAATATTTTTCCTTCTATCATGTTCATTTTAGGATCATCTGAAGTTCATCTTCTTAGGGGTACTGAATCATCTGGCAACACAGTGTTCTTTAATTGTTAGATTGTATACACATTTTGGCGTTACTTTTTCTGAACCTCCTACTCCCTTGATTTTTATTATTAACTGCAATAAATCACTTCAGTGTGCTATGCATATACGTTCATATATATACACACACTGCTATTATTATATATAATCTCAATAAATTCTGACAATGCTTTGAAGGAGGCACTACTATTATTACTATTATTATTATTAGGGATGAGGAAAGTGAATTTAAATAATTTGCTTACTGAAACATGAAGGTCATGGGGGATGATGGAATTGGGACTCAAATTTGAGGCTCTTTTACTTTAGAACAGAGTTTCTCAACCTCAGAATGACTGACATTTATCCATGCTATTAACTACTACACTACTATGGAAGTAGAGAAGAAAAAAAAAAACACTGGAATTCCAAGTTTCCAAGGCTACCAAAGAGGCTAAAACATCTATTGGGGATTTAGTGGAAACTGTGTGGAAATCTGTCGGTATAGGTGCATAGCTTTTGATCCAGCAATTCCACTAGAAATGCTGGCACAAATGTGCAGGGATGTAAATATAAAAAATATTCAATGCGGTATTGTTTATAGTAGGAAAAGCTGGAAATACTTAAAGGTCCTTCACTAAGAAGTCAATTCAATAAATTAGAGTGTGTGACTCCAGGGGACTGCAGTGTCACTATTTCTTTAAAAGTAGGCAGAACCTCTAAATACAGACATGTGGACAGGTAAATAAGAAATATTTTAATGTTTTTTAGGTTGCCAAAGAAAGCGTAATTCCAGTTTTAGCGGAAAAAAGTTAGCGTCTGTGTCTGCATGGAGATGAAATAAAGGTGAATGTATATTTGTGCATAAAAAGATTGCTGGAAAAATATAAATGAAACTGATAACAGTGGTTATGTCGAGGAAGTTTTTATTCTGGGGAAGGGATGTTCAAGTATACTTTATACTCCTTATTTATACTGTTCTCAACAGGAGGTGGGTTTGCCCCTCAGGGGACATTTGGTAATGTCTGGACACATTTCGGTTGTCACAACTCGGAGTGGGATTTGCTACTGGCATCTGTTAGGTAGAGACCAGGAATACTGCTAAATATTATCGATTGCACAGAACAGCCCTCACAATGTAGGATCATCCTGCCCAAAATACCAATAGCACCAAGACTGAGAAACTCTACTCGTAACCCTAAGTGTCTGAGTTTATTATAATAAGCATTCATTAATCTTGCATTAAAAAAAAAAAAAGTCTCTGAAACACAGTCTCCATTCTGATATTTGAGTGGAATTATTGCTGCTGGTGCCTTCATAGATCAAATCAAAGTCACAACTTTAATACTTTTGCCATATGGACATAATATACTTTTTCTTCCATTACCAGAACAATTTCTTCATTCGAATGTAGGATTTGTATATATTTATCTTTCAGAAGAATTTGCCATCATCTCAAAGATAGGCAATCTTATAATATATGTCCTATTGCACAGATTTAAAAAAAAAAAAAAAAAAACCCTGATACCTGGGGAAACTCATTGTTTTCATGGACAACTGATGCCAGCTAGAACCTTGGTAAACAAATTTAATAGTTTCCGGAAATATTAAATTGCTTAATCTCAAACATCTGTACTTTGCTTAAAACTGAAAGAAAAAGCACTGAGCTGTATTTTCAGTTCTTTAATCGGGATAAGAAATAAGTTTCCTAAGTAATCCTTCATGCTCTATGAAAGGGTGTGTACTCCATCATTTGTTAACTCCAAACAAATACTTCCTTCTCACCGGGCATTCACATTTCAGTTTGGAGATACAAGGTGAGTATCCCTTACTTGAAATGCTTAGGAACAGAAGCGTTTCTGATTTTGGATTGTTTCAGATTTTGGAATACGTGCAAAGAGCATCCCTAATTCACATATGTGACATTTGTGATGCTCCAACAAGCCTTCCCTCTGAACGTCATATCAGCTCTCAAAGTTTCAGATTTTGGAGTCTTTGGATTTCAGGTTTTCAGATTAGAGATGCACAACCTCTGACACATCTCTTCTGTCATATTCTGCTCTGTAGCGTAGCCATGGTGTGTTGGGTTTTGACACATCAACATTCTGAGTGCAAGATGATACTGGGTGTGACTGGTGTGGAGTGAGCTGCAAATGAAGTTTCTAATGAGGAGGAAAGGTGTGCTGTAAAATCTGTCATGGTCCTCGTGACACCAGTAGCTCTCACTTAGCAAGACACTAGCTACAGCCATCGGCATGTCAGTGGCTCCAGGACAGAAGGAGGTTGCTGAGCCAGGGACCATGCCTTGAAGTGGCCTGTCGTAAGCACCCTCTTCCCCAACTCTGAAGTGTAAGTCACAGAGTTCTCGGACCCCAGTCCCAGTTCTCCAACCTTTAAGGATGCAGACGGTGCTGCTTGTATGTTTTGGGGTGCTTTGTTTGTTTTTAGAGATGGGGTCTCACTGTGTTGCCCAGGCTGGAGTGCAGTGATGCAATCATAGCTCACTGCAGCCCTGAACTCCTGGGTTCACGCGATCCACCTACCTCAGCCTCCTGAGTAGCTGGGACTACAGGTGCACACCACCATGCCCGGCTAATTTTTTGAAAATTTTTGTAGAAACGGGGCCTCAGTTTGTTGCCCAGTCTGGTCTTGAACTCCCGGCCTCGAGTAATCCTCCCAGAGTGCTGGGATTACAGGTGCAAGCCACTGCACCCAGCCCTTTATTTAAAAAAAAATTAATTCTCATATTTGTCAGGATATGATAGGTTATGTGGTGACAAAGAACAATCCCCAAATCTCAATAGCCTAAAACAACAAAGATGCGTTTCCCACTCGCACTCCATGCCCACAGTGGGTCAGCTGAGGGCTGCTTCTGGGACTCAGGATGACTAGAGCAGCCACCATCTGGCACCAGCATGGCCTGCTCCTGTGAGAGGGGAAGACCAGAGCGGGTCATACCCTGACTCTCACAGTGATGTCCTCACTTCTGGTCACATTTCTCTCAACCTTCCGTGATTTCAAAAGGGTGGGGAAGTGCAGCCAGAAAATACACACGGGAATCCAAAAGGAGAAGAGACCCAGGATATTTGTAAGTCACAGAGTTCTTGGACCCCAGTCCCAGTTCCCCAACCTTTAAGGATGCAGATGGTGCTGCTTGTATGTTTCGGGGTGCTTTGTTTGTTTTTAGAGATTCTAGTGATTTCCACAGTCCACTGGTAGTTGGTGTAAACACCATGTGCACGTCTGAATTCCTGGATCCTTTTGAGAAACCACAGGATCTTGGGACAATATGTATGGCGTAGGGAAGGGGGCACTCACGAATAGTAACTCCATTTAGACGAGACATTTCCTCCTCAGTTCCCAGGCTCTACCTATCCTGATTCATTCGCCTAAGGAATCCACTTGGTCCCTGTAGGAATTTGGATTGGCAACTCTTGAATTAAAGTCTAATCCAGTGGTAACAGTTCACCCATGGAGTCGGATAACCTGGCTTCGAATCTGGGAGCCACCCTTATGGCTGAGTGGATTTCATTCTCTGTGCCTCGGCTCTTCTACCTGTGAGTAGTAACCCTGGAGGGATGTGGTGAGGCATAAGTGAGAAAATCCATATAAAGCACTTAAATGAGTGCCTAGGACAGAGACAACACAGCTGTTTCATCATCATCGTCTTTCCAAAGTGCCACTCTGCATGTACCTTTAACTTATACACACAGAAATGGGGTCACACAGTAAGTGCTGTTGATGGACAGATATTGACCAGCTCCGCTCCTTTCTCTGTATCTGTTTCCTGTCTTATAAATCAAAAGGGTTGGCCCAGAAGCTTTCTGAGGTCCTTTCCAATTCTGACATTCTGTGACTCCAAGATCCAAGGAGGGCCCCCAGATTCCTTCTTGAGCTTTCAAAGCATTCCCGATGTGTGCTTTAGAGTGGGTCTGGACAGTGTATCTGTCAAGGGGGCTGCAGGCAAGCGGGGAGACACGAAGCCAAACTATGAGACAAGCATGGGAACAGCCTTAACCGCAAGCTCTGGCCTTGAACCCATCCAAAGAACACTGATGTGAGCCAACTGTGCATATCTGTTGATGAACCTTCCCAGAAAATGATGTTCTAGAACCCTCCACAGCCACGTGACCTCCACCACCAACATCAGCCATCCAGGGCTCTCGGTGGCTAGCAAAAGGACCTCCAGCCCATGCTGAATGCTAGGGTTTGTATTTTTATCTTGTCCTGCAGGCTGCCTCGCCTTGAGCAATGCTGTGTGGTGACAGAGATATTATCACCCTAAGCTAAAATATTCACCAATAATGAGACAATGAAAACAGTTGCTAGAAATCTGTGCAGTGAATGCAGAGGAAGCAAACTCTGTTAATTATTCAGGAAATCCTCTTCATAAATTCATTAAGATTTCTGCAAATGAGTCAGTATTTGATTTAAAAAAAAAAAAAAAAAATCCTGGGAACTCAGCCCAAGCAGTAGAGTAGGTACAGGCTTGAACAAGTTCAGGAAACAGACAGCCTTGGACGTTCAGCCCCATGACCTTAAACAAGTCTGTGCCCCCTCAAAACTTCTGTCACCTGTCTACAAAGTGAGGGTGCTAATACTAACCTGTGGTGTTGGGAAGGTGGAACTAACAGGATGCATGCTGTGTACTTCACAAAGGATCTGGCACGTGAGCCCTTAATGCAAGTTATGAACAGGGTGACTTCACTGTGGCTTTGTCATTAAACATCCCTGTGAATCGCTCTAAGGAGAGGGGAGAGTCTCAAGGCTATTCATGTTTGAATGAAGGTGCTGGAAAGAGACAGTGGCGTGAGGGATCCTGCATGCCTCATATCAAGACATGTGTGAACACAAGGAAACATGGCTCCAGTGTTGCAGCTGCTTCTGATTTTTCAAGATAAATTTTAAAAGCATAATATTGATGTGAAACCTCCTGATTTTTAAATGTTAACATTAAACAATGCCTGTTTGGCTTCTGTGAAGCAGACTCTAACTCTTCATATCATGAAAGACAACATGACTTTATTAAGGTATAATAGAAGCTTGTTTCTGTCTTATATAAAGGTCTAGGTAAGTGGTTGAGAGCTAGCAGGACACTTCTTGGTGTTGGGATCCCAAGTACCTTCTCTTTGGTTGCTCTGCCACCATAACATGAGGCTTCCTTCTCGTGGTCCAAGATGGCTGCCCTGGATTCTACCATTGTATGCACATTCCAGCCAGCAGGAAAGGAAAAGCAGTGGAAGGCAGGCCCCTGTTTTTAAAGATATAACCTGGAAATCACAAATATTACCTCCACTGACATCTCAGTGTCTAGTGCCTTGCCACAAAGCTGTATCTATCTGACAGAGGCTGGGAAGTGTAGTCTCTATTCTGAGTGGTCAAATACCAAGAAACAGGAGATCTATGAGTGAAAGAAAAAATAAACAGCTGCAACGAGTAATTCAGACTTAAGAAAAACGCTATGACAACCAAGCAAAATACAGTCACGGGCCATTTTGGAGCAAAAAAAGAACCATTCTCTACTGAGGATGTGATAAGAGAGTGTCCTCATAATAAAATGTCCTGTGTGTTAAAACTACTGCTGCCTTCAACATCAAAATAGGTTCACTCCATGCATGGATGTGGTGTTAGGTGCTAAACATACATACATTTCCGCTGACTCTGAAAACAACCCTGCAAGGTAGACACCATCGTCACCTTTAATTGGCAGTGGGAACAGAGGTCAGAAGGGGAGAGGAGGGGATGTGGCCAAGTTAACAGGTTCATAAGTGGCTGAAGAGACAATCCCATCTCAGGCCTGTCTGCCCCCAGCGCCTTTTGTGGTACTCTGTGCTTGAATACAGCCGGCACTGACCTTCCTCTCCACTCCCCATTCTGCATCATTCTCCATCTTGTGCGAAGGAGGAACTCGGAGCCACAGTGTCACAACCTGGACTCCAGAGCCCCAGTGTAGAGCCGGTCAAAGACAGCCCGGGACCCATTCTGACTTCTGGCCTTTCCCGTTGTTCTTTGATCTTTGTTTTCATAAGTTACAAATTCCTCCACCTACTTATATTTTTAAAAGAAGGGGAGGGGATTGAGAGAGAGAGAGAGAGAGAGCGCAAAATAATGACTTCTTAGCCGGAACTGCTTTTCTTCAAAATCACAAATAATTGTTTTCCTGCTCTGTCTGGGAAGGCATTCTCCTCTCATCTTTTGCCCAGGACTTGGCAATCCACTTTCCATCTTCCCTTCTCTTGTCTTTCTTCGGCATCCACGTTCCGTGCAATCCATCATCAGAGCCATTACCCTCCTCCTGATCAAGGGTGGAATGGAAAAAACTCCCTCTCCCTTCAACACCTACCACCAGCTCTTTGATTTGCCGGGCGTGGGCAGCAGGAAAGTTTCCGGCGGATGACCTCAGACCCTCTCCATAGGAAGCCCCACCAGCAGCTCATCACCATCAGTCTGCAAAGTGAGAACTCAAGTCAGGCTCTTTGGAAACAGTCAGCAAATGGCTTCTAGTTCACTCAGTTCAGAAAAGCTTTTCTTTATTCCCCTTTTGTATGGGATTTGGTGAGTGGGGGGTTCTAATAGCTGCTCACTACATACCTCCAGCCACCCGCTGGGCTTGCCAGTGTTCTGTGCAACACGCCCTGCATCATAGGTTTCAATAAAAACAAACTCTGCACGTTTAAAAAATCAAAATAAAGTAAGTCAGAGATTCACTCAGCTGGCCAGTAAATCAGGGCAGGATTTCTCTCATTCATTCTCTATTCTACTGAAATTTGGTGCCGGATGATTCTGTGTTGTGGGGTTTTCCTGCACCTAGTAGGATGTTTATCAGCATCTCTAGCCTCTACTCACCAGATGCCGGTAACACCCCCCACACACATCAAGTTGTGTCAACCAAAATGCTTCCAGACATTGCCACATATCCCCAGGTGGAGAAGCGCTGCTATCTGTGCAAGTTAATGAAGAGGCTAGGACTTCAGCCTGTATAGGGGCACCTCTTGTCCCTGCTCCTCATCAGCTGTGTGACCTGGAAAGTAACATCACCTTTCTGAAACTCAGTCTTTGTGCCGATGAAACGGACAGAATAATCAAATCTATTTCATGAGGCTGTTGGGAGTATTCACTGACATCGTGTTTATAAAATGCCCAGAATGGCTTCAGGCCCTTTGTAAGCAGGAAAGGAAAGCTGGCTTGGATGAACATTGGCTATTGGTACTGAGCTAACAAAACAGCTATGAGGACCAGAGAAGGGCCCCTGACCCCTTCTCCAGCCTCTTTTCTCACCTTTCCATGACTCCAATTTTGTGTTCTGACAATGTCAAATTCCTTCTAGTTTCCCTCATGCAACATGTTCTGACTGGACCCCCATACTCCTATTCATGGTGCTCTTCCAGTACGAATTCCCGCCCCCGCGTCCTGTCTTCATGGTTAACATATATTCAACCTAAAACTCAACTGAGAGGTCACCTCCTCAAGGAAGCCATTCATGATTGCCTCTTTACTTTTCCCAAGCTGAGGCACATCCCATCCTCAGTGACCTAGGGAATCTTAGTTTATCTTTAATTGGATTTTTCAGATAATTTAAATGTTTTACTGTCTTCACCAGTAGGTAAGCCCTCCATAAAGGAAGCGCTTGTGTCATATGCATCTTTGAATCCTTAGGATTCAGCTTGGGATTGTACACTGAAACTGCTGAAACACCTCTCAGAGTAGACAAGGAAGGAAAGGACAGACAAGGGAGGTGGGGTGGGGAAGGAGGGAGAAAGAAATGGTGAGTGAAGCACACAGCACAGTGCCCTAAGGGGGAAAAAAGCAGCGTTTGAATCAATAGTAGGTACTTTAGGCCAGGCAGTGGCTCACGCCTGTAATCTCAGCACTTTGGGAAGCCAAGGCAGGTGGATCACTTGAGGTCAGGAGCTCGAGACTAGCCTGTCCAACATGGTGAAACCCTGTCTCTACCAAAAATACAAAAATTGGCCAGGCTTGGTGGTGTGTGCCTGTAATCCCAGCTACTCAGGAGGCTGAGGCAAGAGAATTGCTTGAACCTGGGAGGCGGAGGTTGCAGTGAGCTGAGATTGTGCCAGTGCACTCTAGCCTGGGTGACATAAGCGAGACTCCATCTCAAAAAAGAAAAAAAAAAATATATATATATATATATGTGTGTGTGTGTGTGTGTGTGTGTACATATATGTGTGTATATACATATACACACACACACATATATAGTGGCTACTTAAAAAAATGTTTTGTGTTTGGTATATTTAGTTGTTCTTACTGCCGCTGCTGATTTACTCTCACTATTACTAACCAAAGAGCAGGGCTAAGTCTGCAAAGAAAGATACCTTCCCTTTCCAAAGACAAGGTTAGTGTCTTCACAAATAAAGTATCTGATACATTCGTCTGATACATTAGATACAAACTGTGGCTAATAATTTGCCCCATTTTCCCAGTTTTCTCTTGATTGTGTTGATTGACTCAACAACGACTCAGCTTCTGATTCAGAGATGAACCGAAGAAGGTCTTGCCCTCACGGGTCTGAGAGTCTAGATGGAGAGACATTCGTAGGGAGCTGTGTAATGTCAGCAGAGACGTGTCATAGGAAGACTGATGAAGCAGACGATGGAGAGAGTTGGTTGAGTTGGTTGCTATTTAAAAGGGGTTGTCTAGGAAGAGTCTTTGATAAAGCAACTGAATAAAGAGCTGAAGGTAGTAAGTGTTAAGACTAAAGGATCGTTATAGGAGATCCAACCACCTCCCTCTAAATGGTAGTTCTTGGAGTGCTGTGTATAAACCTCAGAGTCTTTGCAGAAAGGAGATAACTATTTCGGAGTTGTGTGTATCAACATGTTCCAGAATATTTCCAGAATACATAGGATGTTGGTGGAAGCCACCTGAAGATAGGACAGTCTGTTGATTCCGGCAGAATAGATAAATAATATTTACTGTCTTTACTCTAGAACTCTCTAGAACTTTTAGTAGATTAATACACATTGCAGATCTCCAAGTGGGAACAAGAGCATTTAGTATTTCCCTAACAGAACTCCTTATTCAAGAAGCATATTGTAGCTGGGCACGGTGGCTGACTCTTGTAATCCCAACACTTTGAGAGGCTGAGGTGGGCGGATCACCTGAGATCAGAAGTTTGATACTAGCCTGGCCAACATGGTGAAACTCCGTCTCCACTAAAAATACAAAAATTAGCAGGGTGTGGTGGTGGGCACCTGTAATCCCAGCTACTCGGAAGGCAGAGGCAGGAGAACTGCTTGAACTTAGGAGGTGGAGGTTGCAGTGAGCTGAGATTGTGCCACTGCACTCCAGCCTGGGCAACGGGAGCAAGACTGCATCTCAAAAAATATATTGTACCACTTCATTCAGAGGAATGAAAGTATTTTGGTAAAATGACTTTCCAGTAGGTACCAAATCTAAAGAAATGTTCTTATCATAATACTCTGTCACACACACACACACATACACACACACACAATTCAGTTGTTTCTGGTGGATTTGCATTGGAGTCCTGTAAGTATTCAAGCTCTTTCACTGTAGAGAACTAAAGAAAACATCAAGACATCAAGTAGTTTTATTTATTTATTCCATAATATTTTCTGGAACGTGTTGGCTTGTCTGACTTACAGGCCTTGCCACCTGGCAAAAATCATTTCAAATTATTTGAAAAACAGCCACAGAAGTGGAGAGTATCAAGAACATGGGCTACGACTCCACAAGGCTGGACTCACATGTAAGTCCTGCCAACTTCTCACAAGAGTCTCTGTTTATGTTGCTTCTAAGATGGGGTCCAGCTGCAGGACAGATTTTTTATTTTAATCAAAAGAAAGGTGCAAACCCATAGAAGGAACCTTTGCAGGAGAAAGAAACAATTGTAGATGGATGTGAAACCGAGGCAGCTGTTGCTTCACGTAGATAATGTGCCCATTACCTTTTGGAAAAAAATTAAACATTTTTAAGTGGATTAAGATACACGTAACATGCAATTTATCATCTGGAACATTGTTGAGTGTACAGTTTAGAAGTGTCATGTATATTCACATGGTTGTACCACTAATCTCCAGAACTTTTTCATCTAGCAAAACGAAAGCTCTATACCCATTAAATGACAATTCCCCATTGTCTCCTGCTCCCCAGATCCTGGCAACCACTATTCTGTTTTCTGCTTCTAATAACTTGACTGTTTTAGGTACCTCATGGACATGGAATCATGCCATAGTTGTCTTTTTGTGACTGACTTATTTCACTTAGCACAGGGGTCCTCAACCCCTGGACTGTGGGTCGCGGCTAGTCCGTTGCCTGTTAGGAACTGGGCTCCACAGCAGGAAGTGAGTGGAGGACCAGCAAGTGTGACTGCCTGAGACCCACCTCCTGCGTCATCAGCAGCGGCATTAGATTCTCATAGAAGTGTGAACTCTATTGTGAACTGTGCATGTGAGGGATCTAAGTTCTGTGCTCCTTATGAAGATTGAATGCCTGACGATCTAAGGCGGAACAGTGTCATCCCAGACCTCCTTCCTCCCCTGAGCCATCAGTCCATGGAAAAATTGTCTTTCATGAAACCAGTCCCTGGGCCTAAAAGGCTGGGGGACTGCTGACTTAGCATAACATCTTCAAGGTTCTGTGGTAATATATATCAGAATTTTTTTTCTTCTTTAACACTAAGTATTATTCCTGTGTTTGCATATACTACATTTTGTTTAGTCATTCATCTCTTGATGGACACATGGGTTACTTCCACCTCTTGGCTGTTATGAATAATGCTACTATATATACAGTATACAAGCATATATGGCTGTACAAATATCTCTTAGAGACCTTGCTTTCATCGATTTTGGATATATTCCCCAAAGTGGGATTGTGCCTATTACATTGCATTTCTCAAAACAGCTCTATTGTGATGTAATTCATATACCATAAAATTCACCTCTTAAGGTATAAAATTCAACAGGGTAGTATGTTCACGGAGTTGTGCAACCATCATCGCAATATCTAATTTAGAACATCTCCATCACCCCAGAAAGGAACTTCATATCCTTTAGCAGTCACACCCCATTCCTCCCTTCCCTGGCCCCTAGGCAACCTCTGGTACACTTTCTGTCTCTATAGATTTACCTATTTGGGGCCTTTCATATACATGGAGTCCACAAATATGATCATTTGTGTCTGGCTTCTTCCACTTAGCATAATACTTTCAAGATTCATTCATGTTGTATCAGTACTTCATTCAATTGTATTACCAAATAGTGTTTCATGGCATGGATATCCCACATTTTATTGATTCATTCAGTGGTTCATTTGTTGATGGGCATTTGGGTTGTTTCTGCCATACCCATTACTTTTGTTCCTTGCCAGTGACTGCATATCTCTAGCCTCATAGCATTTAGAATTTCCCTTTTCTCTATCAAATGTGCTTAGGTTTCAGGGACAAGCAAGGTCCTCTGTGAAAAGGTAGCCCAGAGAACTGTCTAGGTAGCAGACATCAGATTCATTCCCCCACCATCTTATGCCCTCCAAAGAAAAAAAGGAAGAAAAAGAAAACTGCTTCCATTCAGCTTAAAAGCTATGTATGTAGGTATGTGTGTGTGTGTGTGTATATATATATATATATATTCTCGATATCTAATGGAAGAGACTTGTGCTCTTTAGGGAAATCAATAGGAGGGATAACAACCGATTATACTATGAGAAAGAAAATTTTAAAAGACTCTTTGGAAATAGCACATACATAAAACATTTTTGAACTATCTGCAAATGCAGAAATTATGCCTCAATGCAAGGGATCCATGCCAAAGTAAAAGTCTCCTCAGGCTTTTATGAATTTCAGTGTTAGTGGCAAGTTGATCACTCCAGTGTCTTTGAAAGCCACTGTATTTGTCCCATGTTGTCCATTGCCATGAGAGAAAGGGGCCACCCTATCTAATTAGTGACTGCGCCCTAACTGAACTCATAGTGTTTTCTGTATCACAGTTCTTGACCACGTGTCCAATAGCATTTTGATTTTATTGAATGCCGGATTAAAAGATCCTTAGGGGTTTGGATAACATATCTCCTTGCTCTGGAATTGAAAAGACATTGAAGTCAGATCCGGAGCGAATCGAGGAATGATGTCCAACGAGGTGGCCCACACGAAAGCCATGTGGGCAATTATCTCATGATTTGAGCAGCCTGACAAACTTCTCCCTTCTCATTCATATTTCACATAGATGCAGCCACGGTCCAACTTTGTTACAAAGAAAGAGAAACTTGTCATTTGTTTGATCATCAGCATGGTGTAAGAATTTGCCTGTCACTTGTTTAGGATAATGGCTGAATTTTTCAGTTTTCAATTGATGCTTGGCAGCTTCGATGTGTTAGATTGCTCTCAAACAACTGAAAGACATCCACACATCCTATCCATTGTCAAGCTCATTTAGCAGATTATTCTAAGACTAAAGTCAGGGAAGATAGTTTGTGCTATGAATCTTTTAAGAAAATATTACACGGTGTGAACAAAAGCAAATCCGCAGAACTTTAAAATGTCAGAGCCCAAAGAGAACTTAGAAATCCTTCCCCTGAAACATCTGAAAACTCATATGCCCACAGAGTCCAGGCAAGTAACAAGCCAACAGCAAGAGATGTCGATTGAGCCTTCGCCTCCCTAGGAGGGGTCCTGGCCATGATGTGCCAGACTGTATGTTTTCATAAAATTTGCAAAAGTAAGATGTTTAACTTTAATTCATTAATGGGGCTGTCACTTTCTGACATCCTCCTTTTTTTCTCCCTTATGTTAGGGTGTTAGATGGCACTGGAGTCACCCCAGGAATTTTGTATTCATGGGCCATAGGCACTATTTATTTTTAATTTCTCCTGCAGTAACGAAGATGCTACAGACACATTCTATGCATAATTTTGTGTTCTTTTTATTAAAGAAAGATATTTTCCAGCTTTTAAAATTTCAGGATCCACAAGCAGGTCGGATAGACACTATGGTGAAGTGGAATGTTCATGCTCATTTAAGGGAGGTGATTTGCTTAGTTTCTGACAATTACTGTCCGGTGAGAATTGAAGGGTTTGGTGTGGTCAGTTCTCTCAAGGGAAGCCAGAAATCCAGATTTATATATCAAATCTTCTGATTTCAAAATGTTGATAACTAACCGAACAACACTAATCTGAAGGCTGAATTTGATCTGTGGGCTGTCAGTTTTTATCCTCAGGCTAAATTCAACCCTTGCTATTGATGATCTAAAAATATTTAACCCGTTATTCACACCGTTGTCTTCCACAGGTTTTATATTGAAATCATCGAACTGGTTTTCTTATAACCATTCATTGTACATTTCTTGAGTATTAAGTGTGCATTTTAAGTACATTTGGGTTTCCCTCAAGTTCAGCTCTTGATTAAATGAGTCCAAAGTAGTCTACATCCAGGTTCAGAGTCAGGAGAAAGGACTGGATGTGAAATTATCTCACTGTGCCAGGACTCTGAAAACAATTCACTAAAATTTGCAATAATTCAGACAGGGCTTCAGATCCTTATTAAGAGAAAAGTTTCAAAAAGTGGTGTGGGGTTTTATATTTATGGACATGTTATTGTAATTCTGCTGTTAGTTATAATTATTTTGCATGAACTTTGAGTGATTTATAGTACCCAGAGGTAATGAATTCATTCCCCTTTTTACTCTTCCTCTCGTTGGAACACTTTTGTGAGTTTTCTCCACTTCTCAAACATTTTTTTCAGTTGATATTTCCATGGCTGGACCCTTCTTATCATTGAGGTCTCAACTGACATGTTACCTCTTTAAAAAAATCTTTCCAGAAGATCTTAGCTAAATTCAGCAACTCTCAGCTCTCTATCCCAGGGGCAGATAAACTATGGCTCACAGTTTGAATCCAGCCTGCAGCCTGGCTTTGTAAATAAAGTTTTATTGGCGCTCAGCTGCATTCATTTGTTAACCTCCTGTCTATGGCTGTTTTTGTGCTACCCCAGGAGACTTGAGCAGTTGCAACAGAGACAGTGTGGCCTGTGAATCCCAAACTATTTACTATCTGGCCCTTGATGGAAAATGTTTGCTATCCTAAGACTTTTCCATTGCTATTTTATTTTCTTCACAGAAATGATTATCTGAAATTACTTATTTTTTTACTTGTTTGCTTGTTTCTGAATTCTACTCTTAGAATCTGAGCTCTTTAAGAGTTATTTTATCTATACCTAGAACACAGTAAGTACACAATATATTTTGGTTGAGAGAACTTAATAAATTCCAGCTTTAGCCTTTTTTCTTATAGCAGAGAGGGCTCCTAAAGTCTTTCTGTGCAAGTGGGTCCTGAGGATCCTGCTGCTTTTCAGTACTACAGGGAATATCATGCCAAATATTTGATTGTTTTTGGTTGTGCAAACTGGACCAACTATATACACTGAGACAGGATGCCTAAGTACCAGACCCTTGAACTGGATGAGGAAAAGCCAAGATGGGAAACCACTGGAAAACATCGCAGTGTGTTGATTCTGTGTATCATTTCGCCCAATGCCATTGTTGTTATCAAGGGCTAACTCTTATTTGTCAAGTAAAGAAAGACTACTGGTTCAACTGACTTCTAAGTTAGCAAACATTTTGGTTTCTCCCTATTTAGTCAAATAAATGAGTTTCTTTTTCTGAAGCCTCAACTCACCTAAGGACAGAGTTCTTTGTTTTTCTCTGCTTAATTGTATCATCTTCCTCCATACCAACTACACAAACCCCAACACACACTCAGCCGCAGATTGCCATCCCGTGTCCTTGTCACCTCATGCATTTTACCTGCTGGAAATAAATGCTCACACTCTGCCCAATCCCATATTTCCCTGCACCTGGATATGCTTCAGAACTCCTTTTGTCTGTTCCTCTCTCTCATGTGCCTGAACTCCTCCGTGACTTGGAATCTCTAGCACGTGATTCAGAACCTTAGGATCTGTCCAGTGGCTTCTTGTCTATTAGTAATTTTTGCTCTCTCAGTGATATGGTTTGGCTGTGTCCCCACCCAAATCTCATCTTGAATTGTAGCTCCCACAATTCCCGCGTGTCATGGGAGGGAGCTGGTAGGAGGTCACTGAATCATTGGGGCTGGTTTTTCCTGTACTGTTCTCATGATAGTGAATAAGTCTCATGAGATCTGATGGTTTCATAAAGGGCAGTTCCCCTGCACCGCTCTCTTGGAAGACGTGCCTTTGCTCCTCCTTCATCTTCCACCATGATCGTGAGGCCTCCCCAGCCATGTGGAACTGTGAGTCTGTTAAACCTCTTTTTCTTTGTAAATTACCCAGTTGTGGATGTTTCTTCACAGCAGTATAAAAATGGATTAATACACCTAGTACCTTGTAAGCATGCACCATTTTTACTCATATTGATATCTTCCTCTTTTACTCAATTTGTGTTTGACCGAACTTGAGTCTGCAGTACCAGGCCCCTGGCATTGTGCTGGGAGTTACACCAGGCACTAACTAGACCACTGGAATTTCCCAGGAGTCCTAGAACCTTCCTTTGGTAGTCCCCATACCATATAGAAATAAGCCTGTTAAAATGCACCCACTTGCCAGGTTATGTATTTTTTTTTTCTTTTAACAAATCATAATAATCCATTTGCTTTTTATGTTATGTTATTATTTATTATAATCATAACTCCTTTTTATGTCTCAACCAATGCATATTTGGTCATATCCCCAAGGATTTGAAGTCCCTTGAATTATTTAGAGGCCCTAGAGAAGCTGGTATGCCTAATATACCATACCTCAAATAACTACTGTGTTTATACTGCTTTAGCAGCCCTGGACACTCGCAGATACAGTGATGAATACACATAGTTTTTGTCCTCAGGGAGACCAGAGTCCAGGGAGTGAGGTGTAGGTAAGCAGGTGGTAATAGAAAACTGTGAGAAGGTCCATTGTGAAGGACGGGCAAGAGCTAAATAAGATTTGAGGACATGGACAGAAGTGGGGTCAGGAAAGGGCATGGGGGTCCCCTCCCTGAAGGAAGTAATGTCTTAGATCAGTGGTCCCCAACCTTTCTGGTGCCGGGGACCAGTTTTGTGGAAGATGATTTTTCTAGGACTGGAGGTAGGGGGATGGTTTCAGGACGAAACTGTTCCACCTCAGATCATCAGCCTTAAGTTAGAGTCTGGTGAGGAGTGCACAATGTAGATGCCTCACACGTGCAGTTCACAAGAGGGTTCAGGCCCCTACGAGAATCCAGTGTCACTGCAGATCTGACAGGAGGCGCAGCTCAGGCCGTAAGACTCACTGGCCCACCACTCACCTCCTGCTGTGTGGCCTGGTTCTTAACAGGCCACAGATTCATACTGGTACGGGTCTGTATCCCCAGGGTTGGGGACCTCTGTCTTAGATAGCCTCAAACAATGCAAAGTGGAAGGATCTAACCTGAATTCTGCCTGTCAAAACACAGCCAATTTCCCCCAAGTTAGCCTTGATAAATCTACCTAATCCACAGACTAATTCACCTGAAGTCACAATCATGACAGGCTACAGTTTGTGGAGCCTGGTGCAAAATGAAAAGGCAGGGCCCCTTGCAGAATTTCAAGAGAGGAACAGCAGGGCATTCAACCATGTATGGGCCCTTCTGAGCATGGGGCCCTGTCTGACTGCACAGGCCACACCCATGAAACTGACCATGTTAATTGTTCTAAAAGTGGGGCCATTGTCATTCAAAAGACAGTAGGAGAAAAAAAAGCACCCTGTACTAAAGCCCCAAGTACATAGCAGATGCTCAACCAAGGTTTGTGGAACGAGGCTGAGTTTCTTTAGTTTATTTTGCTTTTCTTGGAAATAGGCCTGACCAGGTGGCAAATGTCTGTAAGAAAGCAGTTACTTTGTCATTTTCCCTTTCTAGAAGCTCGGCACAGATGCGGAGATCCAGGTCTGGCCTGGGGAAACATGACCATTCTGGCTGCCTTTTGTCTTGGAGATGACTTGGGTATTAATACATATATTCAGTTTGTTTGAAATATATACATGCATTTAAATCTGTATATAAAACCCTTTGGTGGACATTTTCTCCACATCCTATCCTGACAGAAGATGATGATAAACTCATGCTAGAGATTTTTATTAAGGCTCATTGAGTATATTTTCAGAAGCTGCCACACAATGAAATGTATTAAACATTTTTTCCCTGTCTGTAAATGTGAGTAGTCTTGAATTGCCAAGCCAGGTAAAGTGAGTCCATGGATAACTCTTAAATGCATTAAACTCCTAAAAAATATTAGATCCTCCTGCAACAGATGAGGTTTGGTCGTGCAGCTCATTAGCATTTGAACAAATTTGTGAGACTTTTAAGGCATGTTGTTGGATTGAGCTAAGTAGATGAACACAGTGAATTCCAGACCCTAATGGCTCCATTTATCAAGGGAGCAGGTTTTAACATAATGCATAAACCTTTCTCACATGGCCATTTTACTACGCATTTAATTCTATTGCAACATGGTGCTTTGGGCAGAGGAAATGAAAAACTTAAACAAGGTTAACATTCCGAGAAAAGACTAGGAAAAAATCAATACCCCCCTCCCTCCCCAAATAAAAGATGATTTACAAAAATGAAAATCTATATCAATAACAGAGTCTTACAGATGACAAAATATACCAGTGATGGTTTGTGACTAGGACGTGAGCTGCCATTTCTACTGAATTCATATCCAGTGTTAGGGATAATGTTATGAAAATGTTTTAGTGTGATTAGTAAAAGGTTATTAATTGGTTAAAGACCCTCCCACGGCTTTGAGATTTATTTTGAGGACAGCGAATAATTCTATCTCACTTATTTCTTTTCACATTCCTATTGGCTTCGAAATGTCCTTTTTTCTGTTTACATATGCTTAAGAAGAAGAGCTAAAGTAACTGTCTTTCTTCCTACTCAGGAAGACTTGCCAGAATTTAACACTAAAACTTCATCCCTTTAGAATACCCAGTCGTTCAAAAATTTTTTGTTTTGCCTATTAGCGATTTAAAAATACCCTAGCTTCACGACATTCGCAGATGTAGCATTATGGTTTTGTCTATCAAGGAGGCAGCCAAAGGCTAAGGGTTTGTATTGTGCAGGGTGGCATTTATATGTAAAAGTGTGTAATTTTATTAGTGAGCTGCTCAGAGCTACGTCAAATGTAGATTTGTGGTTTCTCTGTTGGGCTACATTGTTGCTGCCTGCCAGTGTAGTTGTAAAGCAATGCACACAAAACAGGTCACTCTTTACAAATGACATTTGATTCTATATTTACACAGCCATTAAGAAATTAAAGTTAAAACTTTTCATATCTACCTCACTAAATTTTATGAAGGGAAAGATATGCTTTGGTGGATTCATAAATTTAGGGGATTTTGAGGCCTGTAAGTATATCTCCAACAAATGGCAAGGGTCTATGGCAAATAACTCTGATTTCTCAGGAGCTGTTTCCCTGCTACTTACATAGAAAACACTTCACTACTAATACCTAAAACCACCCCATAGTTGCTTATTCTATCCAAACTATTATCCAAAGTTATTTCTTTAAAAAGTTGAGTCTTCCCAATTTCCCTGCCTCCCTAATGAAACTGGTTTTCTGTACAGTGCTAGGCAGGACACAAGTATTAATAGGATAAGTTATGCTAAGTTAGATAGTTGAAACTGGATAGAATTTCCATCACTCAGAAACAGAAATGTAAAGTTGGAGCTTAAGCATGAAGCTTAGCAATTTGTCTTCCATCTTTGGAAAACTCAAAATTGTATTTACGTAGTAAAAATGGGTTAAGTAAATAATATCCTGAATATTTTTAGAGTGTTTAAAAGTGTTTTTCGTAAAAGTGAGTAAAAATATTAAAATATCCTTCTACACAAAAGTATCCTTTAAAAGTAATAGAACCCCATCAAAACCATGGATATCAACAGCCAGATTTTTTACCATATCCAGGCAGCACTCAGAACTCGGGGCAGGTCTCTCTTCCTCAATGAATCCTCTTCCTGGTTTTCCCAGTCTAGGTTGGGTGGTGGTGTTTCATTTCCTTAGTCATTCTATATTCCCATCCATTATCATACTTATTACATATTGCTTCATTGTTTTCTTATCTGTCTCTCAACCCAATGATATGTACCTTACCGGTAGGTACAAGATCTTACTAAAGGTTCCTTTCTTGGTTCTAAGTACAAAATTGACACTGTCGAAACCCAAAGAACATTTGTGAATGAATTAATCAATGAATGACTGAAAGGAACCCTGAAACTTTTTTGAAGCTTCAGATATTTTGAACACCAGAAATGACAAGAAAATAACGGTGAGGCTGGAGAATTTCAATCTTTTCTCTTTTTTGAAGCACATAGAGGAATTCTACTGCCTCTTTCAATAAGAATCAGCAATGTACAGATCACCAGCACATGCATCAGAGACAGTCCATTGTAGGGGCTCAACATATACTTACTGAGCTAAACCCAAATGCATTTGAACTTCTGCCTAGTAGCTTGTCCAAGGACACCCTGAATCACTCTAAAAGAGGATCCTAAGAGATGAAAAGGAAAAGATCCAAGATTATGAAAACAACATTGCACATCTAGTCTGGACTTCTCTAATCTGCCCAGTGGTGAATCCAGGCAGCAGGTTATGAAGATGCTGGGAGATTTCCTTTGTAGAGTTGTTGAGCCAAACTAGCTTTCTCAACTGTTCATGTTCACGTGTCACCAATCTTGGAACTTTCTTTTATTGACAGGTTGTATCTATTTTTCCTATTCTGTTTTTGTGAACTCAACTTAAAACATCATCCAGGAAGGTTCCAGAAAGACTCCAGCCTTCTCAGTGAGATGTCATCCAAATGGCTTGATTCTCTGGATTTGGCACTAAAAAGAGACATGTTTTTTTATGTATGATTTAAACTCAAATTCCATTTTGAAATCAACGAATGTGCTTCACCCAACCACCTCAAATCTCGGAGAGATGGCCCACTTGAAATAAAGGTTAACAATCTTCAAGTTTAATTCCCAAGTTTTTCTGAAAATTGCATCATTTTTTACCTTCCCTATGTAAATAAGTAAATCTGGGCAGAAGTTAAAACACACAAGCAAGAATTAGCAAGGCTTTCTTTAAAAAAAAAAAAAAAGATATACAGGCCATATATCTTCCAAGAAATTGCTATGAAGAGATGTGTTTTTATACCGTACCAGGAAGCAGCTGTGGTACAAGAGGAGTGGGAACTTGAACTCTTAAAAGCTGTTTTTAATCTCAACCAAGCCACATCGCCAGTTAACCTCTCTGATTTTGTCATCTCATCTGTAAAATGGAAATTAATTGTGCCTTCCCCACAGGGCTATTAGGAGGATAAAATAAGACAATCACCAGGAAACTGCTTGGCAAATTGTAAAGTGCAGTATAAATGTAAGAGATATTAACTACAAACGGTCATATGGGAGGTTTTTGAGCACAAAACAGTAAGCTAGAGAAAATTCTGAGGCAGTGCAAATTCAGAAAGGAAATTATAAAAGTAGGTGTAACCATTCTAATAGTCGTGACAATGTAATTTCAGAAGATGGGTGAGTTACAACATATACCACATACAAGTGTTAACGTTTCTTAAACTTCATAAACCAACCTCTGTTACCTTTCAACTTTTCCTCTGCAGCTTCCTCATCATCTCCCTCAGCCTTCACAGAATTGAAGAGAGTTAGGGCTTTGCTCTGGATTAGGCTTTGGCTTAAGGGAATGTTGTGACTGGTTTGATCTTCTCTCCAGACCACTAAAACTTACTCCATATCAGCAATAAGGCTGGTTCACTTTCCTATCATTTGTGTGTTCAGTAGGATAGAACTTTATATTTTATTCAAAAACTCTTCATTTGCATTCACAACTTGGCTACCTGGTTGGCACAAAAGGCCTAGTTTTCAGCCTGTCTCAGCTTTCAACATGCCTTCCTCACTCAGCTTAGTCATTTCAAGCTTTTAATTTAAAGTGAGACATGTGTGCCTCTGCTTTTCACTTGAATACTCAGAAACCAGGGCAGGGTTCTTAATTGGCCCAAATTCCCTAATTTCAGGAAATAGGTAGGGCTGAGGAAAAGGCTCCCTATTTCCAGTTTGTTTGGCACCCCCAAAACAATGACAATAGTAACATCAGAGAACACTGATCAGAGATCATCACAGATATAACAATGAAAAAGTTTGAAATATTGCGAGAATTATCAAAATGTGGCACAGAGACGTGAAGCGAGCACGTGCTTCTGGAAAAAAATGGTACTAATAAACTCACTGGATGCAGGCTTGCCACAAACCTTCGATTTGTAAAAAGCCTGAGCATTTTACAGATTGAAATATCTCTGAAGCACAACAAAGTGAAGCACATTAAAACCAGGCATGCCTGTATATGCACTTAACCATACATTTCCAATACTATGAAATACTCTAAAATTCTACTTTGCCTATATATTATATGTGCACATTTCTGTAGATATTATGCATTTAAATAAGCATTAATGCAAAGGAACATATACATAAAATGATTCATAATATAATTTATGGACAATTTAAAGATTTTTTAAGAGTAGATTTTGGACTGCAAATAAACTTAACACTTTTCACACTCAATCATTGCAGAAGATGGGAACTGGCAGTATAGTCTAATTACTTAAGTAGGAGTGGTGGACATCACTGTGTTATTTCAGAGCGTATTTCTCATCTTAAGTGAATTGTAAGTGAATAGAAAATGTGTGTGTGTGTGTGTGTTTGCGTGCATGCATATGCATATGCAAAAATCACAACTGATTTGCCCAGGTACTCAAGTTGAGCACAAAATCACAGGCATGAATATGCAAGGAAATTTGAATGTGTGTTTGTCAGCAACCGAGTATTTGGCAAAGGGGAAAATTAAAATAGATTGCACTTAGAGCTCAAGGAAGGAAGAATAAACACAAATTTACAGGTGAGTGTTAGCAAACAGCATATATATTGAATAGTAGTCTGAAATAGACCCATCTGAACTCGGTGGGGGACTGACATTCTGTTTGTGCTACTGCATATTAGAACTGGAAGCCTCAAGTTATATTTCTCAATAGCGATGCAGCAAATTACTATATCTACATGGCAGGCACTTGGCTCTTAACAGCTGGCAAGATTGAGGGTTATTTGAGGCATTTAAAATAAAAATTTCAGATAAGATCGAATCAGTGTGGTCAATCAGCAAGATAGTCAACAGGTATTTATGACACAACCACTTATCTATATAGATATTTTTAAACGCTGTGCTTGATGGGATCTGAATGGGGAAAAGACCCAAAACATTAGGGGATCTCTGGCTCTGGTTTAGAAGCCCAAATGGTGACAAACAAGGGCTTTGGAGTCACACACACCTGCCGCCAGAACCTGGACACCTCTTACTTTCTAAGTAAACTCCATATTTTATGTGAGGGCTAGGTTCTGAAGCCAGCCCATTAAGCAAAAGTCATGTACAGCCAGAATTATCTTTGAAATTTTCTTATGTCTTCTACCCTTAAGCCTTCTTTATTTTTTTCCTATTACTGAATTAAGAATGTTTGAACCCCTATGCCATTCGAAGATAGAAATTTAACATCAGCCAAGACATACACACACTACTTGGGAGGCTGAGGCAAGAGGATTTCAGGAGTTTAAGACCAGGAGTTCAAGGCTGCAGTGAGCTATGGAGTGCACCATGCACTTCAGCCTGGGCAACAGAGCAAGACCAGCATCTCTAAAAAATAAATAATTTTTTTAAATAAATAAAAGACATAGAGAAACACACACAGAGACACACACACACACAATTGTGTGCAGCCTTCTCTCATCATTTTTATGCCCACAAAAGTTTGAGAATTGCTGTGCTAATGAAAGGGCCAAAAAGAAAGTCTATATGCGGACTTATGAACATCCTGCCTTTAAGATACGATACTATCAAATCCCCAGTGTGAGGAGCAGATGGTAAGACTTCTAAAGTGTTCCTGCTTGCCTTCAGGGTTTACTCTACTCACTTATAATAATAAGCCTCTCTGACTTTAATACATGTTAATAGATTTATTTGATGTTTAGAGGATTAAATGAAACAGTGGATGGCAACTTCTTTAAGGGTTAAATTTGAAAATCGGTACGTAAGTTGCATGTGCTTTGTGACAGTTCTTCATTTATGTGATATTTGTCAATGCACTTAACCTCACTGCACCTCATTCGCCTCGTCTGCAGGATGATGCAACACACAATACCTACTTAAAGGAGTTGGTGACACTATAAGTATGATAATGCACGAAGAGCTGTTGGCAGACTAGTAGCAAGAAATTAAAACATAGTAACTATTTTATTATTATTACAAATTATTGTTGTCGTGGTTGAGATGATTATTATTACTTGCATGCTCTGAAACTTTGGACATGTTACCAGATCTTTCTGTGCTTTAGTCATTCATCTGTCAAAAGGGAGCATGATATCTTTTCCTCCTACCTCAAAGAGCTGCAGAAGGAACAAAAAAAAGACAAGGGGTTGGAAAAGCATGAAAGGTTGTACAAGTAGAAGGTGAAAACGGAATAATGAAACATAATATTCAAATCCCAAGGCACCCGAGTTTCAGGGATGTTGCAAACCAATGCAATCTGCAGAACAAGTCATGTGGCTGAATAGCAACACAGTCGGGACCCAGGCAGATCGTAAATGGCTGGATTTGGCCTGTCCCCACCCCACCCCTGGGGAAACCGCTTAAAAGTGCATGCCCTCTGGAAGGGGGCGTGGACATCTTGCTGTGGAATACACAAGACCCTACGTTCCTCCCAAAAAATTCTACCATGAAGAGTGGCTTTGTGGAGCAGACATGAATATATAGGTCTCCAGCCTACATGGCAAGAAACCTATTGTTATTTTAAATTCTTATTATAAGCACCTTTGCCATTGGTTCACAGAAACGTAATCTCTGTCAAGTAAGGGGGTCTGCGTTAATTCAGCTTCCTGAGATTGTGCCTAAGGGCCAGGGTGTTTACAGACATCCAAGGATGTGGGGTCATGCGTGGTTCTCAGTTATCACCTGTATCCACGCTGACTTCCGCAGGGATGTGCAGTTTCCCTTCCGCCCACTGACTGAGGCTATTCCGGAACTGCTCGGGCTTTCCTAGGAACGTCTCAGGCCCCTTGCTCAGTGGCAGCATGGGAGGTCTCCAGTCTTCTGCTCCTGCGTCCTGATGCGTGTGGAGGAAGCGGCGGCCTGGGGGAGGTGGAGTTTCTTCACAAGGCATCGGAACAGCGACCTCTTCTGTTCTTGAATCGCCAAACTCAAGGGGAAGGGCTGGTTTGTGCTACCTCCCACCCCCGACTCCACTGAGGCCAAGGATTCAGCCCTGCAAGTAGCAAGTGGAAGTCAGGACGCAGAGCTGCTTCTCCGCACAGAGTCCGAATGGCAAAGACGGGTTCTTCTTCACCGCCCCCCACTCCGCACAATTTTCACAACCCTCTCAATACCCAGGAAGCCTTATCTTCTACGTAAAGGGAGGTGAGAAAATGGAGGTGAAGTGGGCCTCTGGCTATCGCGTTTTGCTCTCCTGAAGCTGTTTCTGGTTTGTGTGTGTTTGTGGTTTGTTTTGAGACAGCCTAGCTCTGTCGCCAGGCTGGAGCGCAGTGGCTCACTGCAACCTCTGCCTCCTGGGTTCAAGTGATTCTCCTGCCTCAGCCTCCCAAGTAGCTGGGATTACAGGCACCCACCACCACGCCTGGCTAATTTTTGTATTTTTAGTAGAGACGGGGTTCCACCATGTTAGCCAGGATGTCTCGATCTCCTGAGCTCGTGATCCGCCCGCCTCGGCCTCCCAAAGTGCTGGGATTACAGGCGTGAGCCACCACGAAGCTATTTTTTTAAATGCTTGGATGTCTGCTTTTGAAGTCCCCAAACCAAGACTAAGGCTCCTTGTTCAGGTTTCTCCCCTATGATGCCTCTTCTGAGGCAAGGGCTGCGTCTTTTACAGAGTGGGGCGCAGAAGACGGCTTCAGAAAGTCCCGCTGCAGGAGTGGGACCAACTCCTCCCATTTCAAAAATATTATCCAGCAACAATGTTTAGAACATTACCCAGAAAGTAAGATTTCTGAAGGAGCTAGGCGTGCCATAGTTGAGTGTGATTCTGCCATAATCTATGTGGTTGGCTGAGAACCAGTGAATTGCTTTGGTCCATTTATAACAACGTGAATAGTTTGTCTTATGGTGATAGGCGACCAGTGAGTCCAGATTTGACTCTCTCTTCGATGGCTGATGGTACGGAATTGAAACAACTGATCCTCCCTCTTGCCCCCCATCACATCCTATTCTGCCACATTCTTAAGGGAGGTGAGAAGTAGCTCTTTATGCTTTGCCATTCTTGAGCAGGTTTTTTTTTATTATGTAAAAAGCAATTATAATTCAGAGAAAAACAACTCAATGTGTGAAATGGTAAAATAATTCTAATGTCACTTGCAGGCTCCAGTTGGGGTCTGCAGAATACATCTTTGTATGGAATATGAATACATGTGCCCAAATTTGAGAATTGTCACTGAAAAGTAAACTTTCTCTTTCTAGCCCTCCTAGGCAATGCAGCCACATCCTCATCAGTGCCAAAAATATACATTTAGCACATGTCCATGCCAGCGTCCTACTCCCAGAATGCACAGTTCTCCCAAGCTGCTTCCAGAGCCTTCTAAAGTACTTTCCCACTCCATCTCTGACCTTCTTTAATTTGGTGGTGTTCATTCTGCAGTCAAATAGATCTTTTGAAAATGCAAATGTGATAAATATGGTCACTTTTGCTCCTTTAAAACTCCTTCCTTCACTGGCAGTTCTGCTGTGGTTCTCTGGGTGTGTTAGTGGCTGCTGGAACAAAGTACCACAAACTGGGTGGCTCAAAATCACAGAAATGTACTGTCTCAGAGCTTCAGAGGCAAGAAGTGCAAAAACAAAGGTGTTAGCAGGGCAGTGCTCCCACCAAAGGCTCTGGAGGACCCTTCCTTGTCTTGCCTCTTCCAGTTTCTGGTGGTGGCCAGCAATCCTTGGCTTGTAGACACATCACTCTAGTATCTGTGTCTGTTGTTACATGGCTTCCCTCCCCTGTGCGTCCGTGTTGTCAGGTGGCATCTCCTCTTTTGGTGTTTGTGTCCAAATTTCCTTTGATTTTTAAGAACACCAGTCACTGGGCAAGGACCAATCCTAAAGACTTCATCTTAACCTGATTATACCTGCAAAGACCCTTCTTCCAAATAACGTCACATTCACAGGTACCACAGGTTAGAACTTCAACACATCTTTTCAGGGGACACAGTTTAACCCATACCCCTGGATTTATTCACGTAAATTCCAACACTTTAACATCACCCACACCAGCCTACAGATCCCAAATCCTGCTTGTCTCTTCGGCTTTAAGTTTTGTTGTTGCCCTTCTCATAATACTTTCGTACTCCAAACTCCACTGGGCTTCTCTGTTTTTTGAATTGCTGTGGCACTTCCCACTTTAGGAAATTTTTTTGCAAGCTATGTATTCTTCCTGAATTGTCTTCCTCTCCTTATTCCCTACCGCGTTACTCTTCTGGCAGAGTCTGCCTTGAGCACCCACACTGAGTCTAGTTGCTTCGTCATCTCCTACAGCTCTTCCATGGCACTGACCACACTTGGCAATCAAGAATTTATTTGTGTGACTGTTTAAGTCATAAGAATCCCACCAGTGTAAGGTACCAGCAAAGGGTCTCTGGCCAGAGTAGGTGCTTAATAAGTAATTATTAAATGAATAAGTATAAGATTTCATAAATGCCAAATTGATTACAGTATGGTTGGTTAAATCCCATAGGACACCCATATGACTTTTAATCTTAAGAAAAATGGTCCTTTTCACCCACTCTTTGGATTTTAGCACCTTGCAACTTAATTTTGGCTTTGAGAGGAATCTATTAGAGATTTTCTGTTGTTGGTGTTCCCATAAAGAACTGAGGCAATGACTGTGAGAAATGGATTTAGAAGTCGAACACCTAAGAGCCTCCCTTTAAAAAAATAAAAAGGTAGAATAGAAGAGAAAGGAAAGGAAAAGAAAAACAACTGTGTCGAGTGTTAAGTTGACAGTTCAGGAAAGTACCATGAGACGTTTTATCTCATTTTGTTATTTTTTAACCACTGCACAAACGAGAAGAGCCGATAATTCTCTGTGGAATAATGCATTCATCCTCATTAGTCATCACTCAATTGGGTCTGCTTTGTCTGCACCATGTGCCATGTGAAGAGATACCTTCCCAAGAAGGATAAATGTGTTATCTCATAGTTCACCTACTTTAGAATACCTAATGAGCTGCGCTGGAAGTATATGCTTTTTATCATCACTTGTAGGGGGCAAGACAGGCCCTACTGAAGACCGCTGGACCACGAGTGATTTATGGTGTTTTTTACCCCTCAACTGTTGGGGGAGATGTCCACATGGTTATAATTCCATCTGTCCCATATGCAGCCCCTTTAATTGATGATTTATCCTATTATCTTCCTTTCTGAAGGAAAAAATATCAAGGTTTTAGTTGCATCAGTAAAACTACCATCCACCAAAACAGAATCATTATCTAAATCTGAGTATTCTGGGGAAGAGAAACCTAAGGGGAAACAAGTTAACAAAATCCCTTGTTTCCTGAAGGAAACATTAGGAGGTGTTTCCTAATCCTGCCTAGCAAAAGGTCAGTGCTTTGACACACACACACACACACACACACACACACACACACACACACACACACTCAAGTTTCCATGTAACAAGAGAGGAAAAGTAAAGAGACGCCACTGGATGAGGGGAGCCGTTAATACAGTGGGTTTGACAGTTGGATGCTTGAAAAAAAGATGACTTCTTATTAACATGCAATTGTCACCATGTTAATAATGAAATATTGATCTGTTCTTGCTTAATGAAAATCAACTTATTCTAATTTACCCCTGGAAAGAGGACCACTTCAGGTCCCGTTCCAACATCTTTACACTATCCATCTATATATTGTTCATCGCTAGATTTATTTTTTAGTATGCACCTCTGAGAACCAGGGAGGGGAGAAGGAAATAATGAATGTCAGGTAAACCAAAATTATTTGTCTTTTCTTCTTTTGTTGAAATTCAGTCATCTTACTTAGCAAGAAAAACTTCATGAAAGACCTTAGAACAACATTACGGGATATTCATGATTTTATGATTAAATGATTACAATCTTTTCCAATAAAAATACTGTTATATAAGAAATGCGAACCTTAGAAAATCACTAACACTCCTCATCTAAAGCTTTATTTACAGCTGTTTATAACCATATATGCGTTACAGTAAGGACTGAGAGAATCCACAAGATTTATCAGTCTTACTCATGGAGAACAATTTTACACAGAGAAACCCTGTCCAATAGCCTATCTTAATTAGCTGCCAATTTTGTGAATTATTTCTGTTTTATAGTCACAGTTTTTCTACTCATTTATTTACCTGAGCTTTCGAAATTATCTGTGAAGCAATCTCTTTTGGATAATAGGGAAAGGAGCCAGTGACTGTGACCCTCTAAAAATGTAGATCATTTTGATTTACAATTTAAAATGTAAATGCTTTGGGGTCAGGGCTCTGCGAAAAGAATAATTCACAAGTGAATACATTACTCCTTCACACTTAAACATTTATTACCAAGAGGCACATACAGTGATGTGTGTGGGTATGTGCGTGTGTATGAATGTGTGTGTGTGTGTGTGTGTATTTACCAGTGTAGTGGCTTTTATTGTTTCTGTTAGGTGTTGTTGCAGAGAGGTTCACATAAACATTTATATAGGTTTCAGAAAACAGTTGTTACTGAGGAAGAGCCTTTTTCTGTTTACACAAATTCAGAACAAAGAAACATTGCTACAGCTTCCGGTAATTGACATGTGGGCGTGTTCTTCAAGTCACTGACTGGAAGAAGTGAGTGTCTGAGATTTATTTTTGACAGGACTTAAATTACTGGTAGCCTGACACGTTTTTGAACAATTACTAGACACTGAGGTGTTTAAAGTAATGGGTACTATTTGTTTGAGGGATGGGGAAGTTTCAAAACCGTCAGAACGAAACAATTTTCCATTTGATTAGTAAGATGCTAACACTCACATTTATATTACTAAATAGCACATACATAAATGACTCCTCATGTGAGAATTTTTTCTCAGAATAAAAGTCATACTTTAAAAAATATCCCCCCACTTGGTGAACTGGTGAATCATGGAGTTCAAGGGAGGAACAAGCCTCCGTGCTCACTGTCGGCTTTCGCCCCTCTAGTTCTTGAGATCAGTCCCTGAAGTATACAGAGACGGGAGCATTGTCCTGCTTTGTTTCAAGTGTCTTAGAAACTAGGGCTTAATGTTCATTAATTAGTGACTATCTTTCAGGAGCTTCTAAACATTGTTGAACCAGCCATCTGAACTCCGACTGGTAAATTAAAATTCACATTTCACGAGCTGCTCGTGTCCCCAAAAGATAAAGCAACTACAGCTGCCATAATTGGCAACACACTGACGTTTTAAGTTATCCAAAAAGTCAAAGCAGTCATTTTTCTTCCTCCTTCTTTCCTGTTCATGGGTCTGATGAAGATAAAGGATTGCAAGTAAAAGGATCTTCTTTTCTATTTATTGTGACTTAAAAAGCCAGGCCAGTTTTGGGGGAAGGGTCTATCTCACGGACCTAGTGTTCTTGCTTGTAGTTCTTAAAGCTGTGGGTCAGGAGAACCCAGAGCTGACTTCTGTGACCCCTCACAGGTGACACGGGTTTTATTGCTTATCCAAGATCTTTTTCCTCTCCCCTGGGTCCAGGGACGTCCGTGAAGTCATGTCCTCTGAATACCCCTGGAGAGTAGTACTGTGTGTATCTGTCTATAAAAAATCTCTTTTGCTTGTTCTATTGGAGACACTGAGGGTTTTGGATTGTCCTTGTCTCAACCAGGGATGATCTTGTACTGCCCCAGCTCCCCTACCCAGGGCGGCATTTTGCAGTTTGCAGAGTCATTTTTGGTGGTCAAAACAGATGGGAGCTTTTACTGTCAGCTTGTGGGGTGAAGACCAGAAATACTGCTAAACATCCCATAATGCACAGGGCAGCCCCACAGCAGAGAATTATCTGGCCCCAAATGTCAGTCGCATGGAGGTTGGGGAACCCCCATGGAATATTCTGTGCTCTGCTGTAGTAGCTGGGGTTTGTTCCCCTAACCTACACATCCAAACAGAAAAGCATCGGGGATGTTAAGTTGGGTTGGAGCCGAAGTAGTTTGGGAAATTCTTTTGTTTCTGTGAGATTAAGGACACTTCTTGAAAGGGATGCATCCCATGTTTCTGGCTTCTTTAAGGGAACATGGTATACAAATATAAGTGCAAAGAGTATTTTCAGGGTATACCACAAAATCATAATAATCCAGCAATATCAATTACCACTGGGGGGTAAGGGGTCCTACTATGTGTGTCTCTTAGAAATAATAAAAATATTCGTTTACTGAATGCTCACAGCTGCTCTGTAGCCCTGCTCCTCTCCCTTTTCATTTTGTAAGCTTGGACAGTAAAATCGTCCTTCCTAGTCTCCTCATTCCTCATCGCAATATGAAAGAGGTGAATCCAAATAATGTCTTATTTCCATTCTATTTGTAAGAGCCCATAAAATTGATAAACTACTTACAGATTGTAATTAATATGATTAAAAGTAACTGATTTGGCTTCATTTTCTCCTTCTCATTTGGGTGTTTTGACACCATCCCTGGAAAGTTTTCCAAGACTCCTCTGAGAAGTCCATTTTTGGAACCTAGAAAGTATGGGAATAGAGTCTGTGAGACTAGACATTTCCTCACTGTTTACTGGGAGGTCAAGGCAGGTAAATTCACTAGAATGGGATCAACCATTAACCTTGAAAACAGTAAAGGCATACAATTCTGCCCATCCATCCATCAACCCATTCATTCAATCCTCCATTCCTTCATCCATCTATCCATCCCTTAATCCATTCATCCATCCTTCCATTCCTTCATCCATCTATCCCTCCATCCATTCATCCCTTAATCCATTCGTCCATCCCTCTGTTCCTTCATTCATCTATCCCTCCATCCATCCATCCCTCCATTCATTCCATTCCTCCATCCATCCCTCCATTCATTCCATTCCTCCATCCATCCCTCCATCCATCCCTTAATCCATTCATCCGTCCCTCCATTCCTTCATTCATCTATTCGTCCATCCATCCCTCCATTCATCCATCCATCCATCCATCCCTCCATTCATCCATTCCTCCATCCATCCATCCCTTAATCCATTCATCCATCCCTCCATTTCTTCATTCATCTATCCCTCCACCCATCCATCCCTCCATTCATCCAGCCATCCATCCATCCCTTAATCTATTCATCCATTCCTTCATTCCTTCATCCATCCATCCATCCATTCATCCATTTCTCTATTCTTCCATTTACACATATGGATAGAGACACATCTGAAATATAATTAACTGAAGGTCAGAGTTATTTCTAGATGCTGGGCTATTGAATGATTTTAAAACTTTCTTCTTTATAATTTTCTCTATTACTTAAATACAGTAAGTATGAGTCATTTAACAATGAAATTATTATTTTTTAAAAGGAAGAGGATGATATGGAATGAGCTAATGGATGCTTTTCAACAGTCCAGGAACACTGTTTTGATAATTGAAAAGAGTGGTTCTCATCTTCTATTAACTCCATTCTGTCAAGTTAAAAAAAAAAAAAAAAAAACTGGTCTATTTTCAGTTTTAGGTCTGGGTTGATTGATGTACCTTTTTCACTTTGAGACATGCATGTTTAATTATAGTTTTCCACTGACCTCAGTGTTTGTTACTTATACTGTACATTAGCTAAAAGTAGACACTATTAATTATACAGATTTGTTTCAGGATTTCTTGGGGGTAGGATTTTGCTGCATACTTTGGGATGTCCAGTGATGTGTGAGGTGCTTCCATACTTTCGAATTTCAAATTTCAAGGATCTGCAGCCTGGCTGCAGTGAAAAGAAACTAAAAAACTGACTTTGCAATTCTAGGGTTGTAAAAGACATGTATACACAACTGTCTCTCACCTTCATGACATTCTTGGTGAACTCTTACGTATCTTTTAAACTGCTGTTAGATGTCACCTCCTCAATGGGACCCTCATTGACCACTTCCTTGCGAAGTTAGAGGATTCTTCCTTTGAGTAAAAAGTTAAATGTTTCCCTTTCTTCTCACAATACCCTGTATTGTACTCAGAAATAGAAGCGGCCACATTGCTGAAATTATGTCCTAAGTATCAATCCTTTCTACTGGATTTTGAATTTCCAGAGGGCTAGGACCAGGATTCATGGGTCTTTGTGTTCTTACAGTGCCTCAGTTGCTCCCCAGGAAGTGGACTGGCCAGAATACAAGTCAGTATGAGACGGGTGCAGTACAAAGTGTAGAAATCCAACAAATGTGTAAAAGGTAAAGGCAAAACCAGATTTTTTTTAAGCTTATGATTGTTGGAAAGTTCAAGTATACACAGACTAAACAGCCGGACAAAACTTGCAAAACAATGAAGAAAGGAAAGAAAATAGTGGTTGCTATGTCTGAGTTTCAGGGACTTATAATAAAGGACTATTCAGATTAAGAAAAGGCTTCTTGGAAACTATAGATACTAATTACTTTTGTAAAGAAAAATTCAGGCACACCTACTCTGTGCCAGGGAAGGTGCTGAAGGAACTAGCATGTGTATTACTTGTTTCTCAACAGAGATGGTATGATTAGTCCCATTTAACAGATGAAGCAATTGAGGCTGAGAGGGGCAAATGACTTACTTGAGGTCATCCAGCTCATCAGAAAGAACCCCACCCTCCCAAGGTATTTGGCCTTGCAGGTCAGTGTTTTTCCTACTCAACCACAGCTGTTTTATGTCCTCTTTTGTCGCTGACGTTTCCTCCATGTGGAAAGCTTTGAAAGTGCTCCAGTCACATTTTGAAATTTCATGACAAAAAATTGAATGTCATCCAAAGCATAGTTGAGGGTTTAAACATCCCTGTCAATCCTGGCTGTCATCACCAGAAGATTTTTATCCCAACGATAGATCATTGTGATGTGCTTGGCCTAAAGGGCCCTGGGCTGTTATAATAAGTAAGATTGGAATCTACTGAGTAATGCAAATAAATAAAAAAGAGACAGGTAGTCTCAGACTTTTTCATTATTGCCTTCTTTGCTGTGAAGCTCATGGACTGCTCTGCGTAAAGGATCTTTCTTTTTACCATTTTAATAACCTGTGCAATGGGATTAAGAAAGATCTTGGGTTTTTCATTCAACAGATATTTGCATCATTAAAATGCTTACTGTTTTTGAGGACATAAGTGACTGTACTGGAATGGTAGTAGGAAAATAGGGACACGAAAGAGATTTGAAGTCATATTATGAAAGCACTGCATGCCAAGCTATAAAAAGAGCGACAAATCAGGGATGCTAGTTTCTGATAGCAACCTGGGCAAACACAGAGAAGGGAGAAGCAAGTGCAAAGCCCTAGATGAAGATGAGTTTGGATAGTATGTTCTAGAAAGAAAGCAGCAGGACAGGCGAGAACTAAGCAAGGCAGAGCGTGATAAGATATGAGAATGCAGGTGGAGGAAGGAAGAAGGTGATCACCAACCCAGGCTGCTAGGAGAGTGAGGGAGTTCTTGGGGTGATGGATTTTCAGTTTTTAAACTGGGTGAGTCCATGGCAAACTGGGACAAGTCAGCCACCGTTGGTGGGAGCCAGGCTCTATTGGGACTGGGGACTGTGGGAAGGAGTTCGGGCTGTACTTTATATGCAATGGGAGAGACCAAATGTGTTTTAAGTGGGCACATTCTCAAGTGTATTCAGTCTGGAGACTGAAACACTGATTCTGTGTTCTTTGGCAAGTCACCCAACCCCTCTTGACCTTGGTTTCCTCATTTCTAGCAAGAGGTGGTTACACCAGATGATCTTCAAGGTT
>NW_012101920.1:2163839-2217550 GCF_000951045.1 Mandrillus leucophaeus
TACAAGTCAGTATGAGACGGGTGCAGTACAAAGTGTAGAAATCCAACAAATGTGTAAAAGGTAAAGGCAAAACCAGATTTTTTTTAAGCTTATGATTGTTGGAAAGTTCAAGTATACACAGACTAAACAGCCGGACAAAACTTGCAAAACAATGAAGAAAGGAAAGAAAATAGTGGTTGCTATGTCTGAGTTTCAGGGACTTATAATAAAGGACTATTCAGATTAAGAAAAGGCTTCTTGGAAACTATAGATACTAATTACTTTTGTAAAGAAAAATTCAGGCACACCTACTCTGTGCCAGGGAAGGTGCTGAAGGAACTAGCATGTGTATTACTTGTTTCTCAACAGAGATGGTATGATTAGTCCCATTTAACAGATGAAGCAATTGAGGCTGAGAGGGGCAAATGACTTACTTGAGGTCATCCAGCTCATCAGAAAGAACCCCACCCTCCCAAGGTATTTGGCCTTGCAGGTCAGTGTTTTTCCTACTCAACCACAGCTGTTTTATGTCCTCTTTTGTCGCTGACGTTTCCTCCATGTGGAAAGCTTTGAAAGTGCTCCAGTCACATTTTGAAATTTCATGACAAAAAATTGAATGTCATCCAAAGCATAGTTGAGGGTTTAAACATCCCTGTCAATCCTGGCTGTCATCACCAGAAGATTTTTATCCCAACGATAGATCATTGTGATGTGCTTGGCCTAAAGGGCCCTGGGCTGTTATAATAAGTAAGATTGGAATCTACTGAGTAATGCAAATAAATAAAAAAGAGACAGGTAGTCTCAGACTTTTTCATTATTGCCTTCTTTGCTGTGAAGCTCATGGACTGCTCTGCGTAAAGGATCTTTCTTTTTACCATTTTAATAACCTGTGCAATGGGATTAAGAAAGATCTTGGGTTTTTCATTCAACAGATATTTGCATCATTAAAATGCTTACTGTTTTTGAGGACATAAGTGACTGTACTGGAATGGTAGTAGGAAAATAGGGACACGAAAGAGATTTGAAGTCATATTATGAAAGCACTGCATGCCAAGCTATAAAAAGAGCGACAAATCAGGGATGCTAGTTTCTGATAGCAACCTGGGCAAACACAGAGAAGGGAGAAGCAAGTGCAAAGCCCTAGATGAAGATGAGTTTGGATAGTATGTTCTAGAAAGAAAGCAGCAGGACAGGCGAGAACTAAGCAAGGCAGAGCGTGATAAGATATGAGAATGCAGGTGGAGGAAGGAAGAAGGTGATCACCAACCCAGGCTGCTAGGAGAGTGAGGGAGTTCTTGGGGTGATGGATTTTCAGTTTTTAAACTGGGTGAGTCCATGGCAAACTGGGACAAGTCAGCCACCGTTGGTGGGAGCCAGGCTCTATTGGGACTGGGGACTGTGGGAAGGAGTTCGGGCTGTACTTTATATGCAATGGGAGAGACCAAATGTGTTTTAAGTGGGCACATTCTCAAGTGTATTCAGTCTGGAGACTGAAACACTGATTCTGTGTTCTTTGGCAAGTCACCCAACCCCTCTTGACCTTGGTTTCCTCATTTCTAGCAAGAGGTGGTTACACCAGATGATCTTCAAGGTTTCTTTCAACTCTGAGACCCTGGGACACTTTTCACTTTGTTCTGTAGACAGAAAAGAGTAGTCAGGGAGTCCTGAGCAAAGGAATAACACAGAGAATTTTTTGAAGGGTTAATCCGGCAGTAGTTTACAAAACTAATCACAGCAAAGAGAGATCTGAAGAAAACAGTTGAGCTCTTACAATGATCCAAGCAAGAGATGATGAGAGCCTGGACTGGATGACAGCAGAAAGGATGATGGAGACAGGAAGGAAGGGTGGAGTGATATTAACAAGAAAAACTTGCTGAATTTGCTGGCAAATTGCACATGGCTGATAATGGAGTCACCAAAGTGTAATTTAATTCATTCATTCATTTGTTCCACTTACTGGGGCCCTATTGTGTGCCAGGCACTGGATGTAGGTGGATGAGCAAGTCCTTGCCTTCACGGAGCTCACAATCTAGTGGGGAAACCAATATCAGACTGCACGTTTCAGTTGTGCTTAATGCTATGAAAGAACTGGGCCAGCTTCCATACAAGCGATGCAGATGTCCTGACCCAGTCTGAAGATTACTGAAGGCTTACTGAGATGAGTTGTATCAAAGTTCACAGCTTAAAAAGAAAAAAAAAAAAGCACTAAATTCGGTTGATGGTGGGAGGTGAGGGTGGAGCGGGTCATGGAGTGGAGAAGAACATTTTAGGCACAGGTACCTCATTTGCTGACAACATGAGGCAGGAAGATGTTGCACATTCAATGAATGTAGGAAAACACAGCATGGTGAAGGACTAGATGGAGGATCCTGGAAGGCTGGAAAGAGTTAAATTATAAAAGGGACTTGCAGATGCATAATTCATTTTGGACACAATTCAGAGAGTGATGGGAAGTCATTAAAGAAAGAGTTATAAACAAGACCCTGATGTGCAATTTCAGAGTTTTGCATTTTTGTATCCGGAAGAATCATGGTATTCCTAAGAGAACTGGGGCTTAGAGAGAGTGGAGAGGTAAATTCTGATGGAAAAGCGAAAGAGGGGAAAGGAAAAGTGTGACCAAGGGGAAGTAGTCTCTCAGGTGCTGAAGATACAAGTCTACGAGCTTAGCAGAGATGAGAGGTAAAGATAATGCTCTGGAGGCCGGGCGCGTTGGCCCATGCCTGGAATCCCAGCACGTTGGGAGGCTAAGGCAGGTGGATCACTTGAGGTCAGGAGTTCGAGACCAGCCTGGGCAACATGGTGAAACCTCATATCTCCTAAAATACAAGAGAAAAAGAGCATGCTGGCACATGCCTGGAATCCCAGCATTTTGGGAGGCTAAGGCAGGCGGATCACTTGAGGTCAGGAGTTCGAGACCAGCCTGAGCAACATGGTGAAACCTCATATCTCCTAAAATACAAGAGAAAAAGAGCATGCTGGCACGTGCCTGTAATCCCAGCTACTCGGGAGGCTGAGGCAGGAGAACCGCTTGAACCCTGGAGGCCGAGGTTGCAGTGAGCCAAGATTGTGCCACTGGACTGCAGCCTGGACGACAAAGTGAGACTCTACCTCAAAAAAAAAAAAAAAAAAATACTCTGGGGATCATCTGTACAGTTGGAGCTGTGAGAGTGAATTAGTTTTGTTTGAGAAGGGAGAGTTAGCAAGCGGAGAAAAGATTGACAAGACCAGAGTCTTGGGACCTGTCCACATATTGGAGCAATTCTGGATGATCCAGAGATAGAAAGGCCAACAGAAGGGAGGACGACCCAGGAGGTTTAGGCACATCATACACAGCAGCCAAGCATGAGTCACACAGACAGGGTAGTGGAGGTATCAAATACTGCACAAAGGTCAAAGAAAAACAAAGCCTGACAAAAGGCCAGTCAGTGTGGCAATTAATAGATCATTCGTTATCGCTGAAAAGGAGGTTGGTGACTAATGTTTGGATTACATCACCTTGGACAAAATTAATAACAAATTTCCTGATAGTCACTTGCAAAGATGCAATGGAAATTGGCTGCTCACTCTCCCTGTCTGTTCTGAAATTTCTTAACTTTGTGAACACTCTAATCTCCTCTGAGTACTGCAGCAGAAAATTGAAATGTGCCCTGTGTACAATGTGGGTGAGTTTCTGTTACCCAAACCCTTGCCTTTTAGATGTTTAGAATGTCAACTTCTCCAATTTACTGAATGCGTAGGCAGAGTTTGCATGACTGTTTCTGAGAGTGAATCTATTGGAAAGGAGGGAGAATGACATGAGAAGAGCTTCTATCAATCACTAATCCAGCTTTAGGCTGCAAAATCTGTGTGTTCATGCTAAGAAAGGGAGATTTCCTGAAGTCAAAGATCTAAACCCAAAATCTAAAAACATATGAGTAAAGAGTTTTGCTCTTAGGGGGATTACTCAGAATAGAGAAAATAATGTGGGTTTAACCATTTCATGACAGCTTTTTTTTCTATTCCTTTGAATGAACACCTAGACATTTTTTAAGTTAAAATTTTGAGTAAGACTTGTTCATTGTAGAAAATTTGCCAAGTCCAAGAACTGCAGTATGCCTGACACCTAATAAACACTCATTAAATATTTCTTGAAAAAAGACATGAAAGGGTACAAGATAAAACGGGATTAGAGGGATTCTGGCATATTCGGGATCATGTTAACACTTTCAGATGTGGTCTTTGAGCATGGAGGAGTTATTATAGGTTTTTAGTCACAGGCTTACATCATAAATTACCTTTGAAAAATACGCTGGCTGCATTTTGGATGTATTGGAGTAGAATGAGGATGGATTCAAGGACAGCAGTGAGGTCGTTATTGTGATAATCAGGTGACAAAAAGGCGGTGGCTTAGACCAGGCTGGCAGCAATAGAGACGTAAAGAAGTGGGTGGATTGAGATAGATTTGGTGGTAAAAATCAATAGAGTTTGACCATATGGTCAATTTAGAGGTACACTGGGAATAATGGAGTGGGGGGAAAGTTTTGGTAAAGGTAAAAATCATAAATTCCATTTGGGAACTGTTAAGTCTGGTGTTCAAGAGATAGGGAGAAGACCATTGGGTACTTATCTGGATTTCAACACAATACCCAGATACATCAACTTCAAAGTCCTAGCAAATAGAACATAATGAACCGCTGGCAGTGGGCGAGCATGTCTAGGGGGAGATGATTGAGGAAGAAAAACTAAGCCCTGAGAAAGACCAATATCCAACATTGCAAAGGAAAAAGTCTGCAAAACAGGAGCTTTTGGAGAGCGTGGAAGAATATCAACATAAGGTGATCATCAAAATAGGAAGTAAAGGAGAAGAGAGTGTCTCAAGAGGGAAAAAGTGGTTAGCTCTACCAAGAAGTCAGTAAGGTGCAAGTTGAAAAAATGCACACACTGAACTTAACTTGGCTGAGCTCCTGGGCAAACTTAGCAAAAGCATTTGCAGTAGACCAATGGGAGGAGAAGCCAGACTGGGTGGGTTGAAAAATAAATGAGAGATGAGAAACAGAGACAACAGTGTGCATATCTCATGCGGGTTGCCAGACAGTGGTTAACGTAGACAGTGACATGTTCACACTGGAAGAGGTTAATCTGCAGAGCAAGTGCAAAGCCCTCTCAAATCACTGCTATGTATAAGGCATCTTAGCGCTACAGAGACAAAATAATCCTGTGTATTGGGAATACAGAAAGGAAAAAATCAGGAATGCAGAGACTTCAAGTCTTTAGAGGCCAAATTCCAAGGCTTTGGTCTGAGCCAGGTACTATTTCAAACAGCTGGATTATGTGCCAATATGCCTAACGAAGTGAATATCAGCTGGCCCCACACTGGTAATAAAACGATAATAACTCTATAAATTTATTGAGTGCTGACTGTGCCCTCTATCACACTAGCCACTCTACACTCTTTATCTCATTTAATTTTCACAATAGCACCAGCAGATAGCTACTATAGCTACTAGTAACCTTTTTCTTTTCTTTCTTTCTTTTTTTTTTTTTTTTTTTTACAGAAGGGATTCTGAGGTCCACAAAAGTTGAATTGTATGTCCTGGTACACATAGCTTATGAGTGGAGCCATGATTCTGATTGGTCTGACTCCAAAGTTCAACTTAGGTTATTCAGTCTCTTCAAGTTGTTGTTGCCCGATGAAAAGTTGTTGCCTAGCTAACTGGAAATCTGACTGAATTTCCAGACTTGTTCAGCTTACCTAATTTAATAAAAAACATCAAGACCCAAAAAGCAATTATGTAGAATGATTCTAATCTTAAATAAATTAATATTTCCAGAGCTCTTCTGGTACCAGATGCGGAGAGAGCCTTATGTATGTGTTTCCTATTAATTCTTACTGAAAGGCTCTGGAGTGAAATTGGTCTGCCCTTCCCTGGTGCTAATCAAACATCGTGAATAGTAACACCAGTTTTCCCCGCAAGGGCCAGTAAATTTCTGCTTCTTACAGAGTAGTGTTCAACTTGGTCTTAAGGAAGAGGATGGTATTTCCTGCCTTTGTTCTTAATCTCTTTACAGGAAATGATATTGTTGTAAGCAAGGACAAAGGTACAGGTGCACACGTTTAACAAACGCATTGAATCCTCTGTTAACATTGCAGGTCAGTTCTTTAGAGCAACAGTCCCCAACCTTTTTGGCACCAGGGATGAGTTTCATGGAAGACAATTTTTCACGGACAAAGGTAGGGGAGATGGATGGTTTCAGGATGAAACTGTTTCACCTTGGATGATCAGGCGTTAGAGTCTCAAAAGGAACGTGCAACCTAGATCCCTGACATACGCAGTTCACAACAGGGTTTGTACTCCTGTGAAAATCTAATGCCCCTGCTGACAGAAGGCAGAGCTTAGGTGGTAATATTCACTCACCCACCGCTCACCTCCCGCTGTTCAGCCCAGTTTCTAACAGGCCAAGGACCTGCACCAGTCCGCGGCCCAGGGGCTGGGGACCCCTGCTTTAGAGTCATATCATTTTTGTTGATCCAGAATAGCAAACAGATAAACAGCCTAAGTTCACCAGCTATCAGTTTGGGATTTAATCTGACACCAGTTTAATTGAGGCAGCCACAGAGATCAAGGTAAAAATGACACTTCTTAAGGTCCCACTGTGTGGTGACAAACATTAGTAGCTTCTTTAATCTTCATAATGCTGTCAGTTCTGCTATAATACTGCTTTTAAAAATGTTTTGTAGAGACAGGATCTTGCTGTGTCACCTAGGTTAGAGTGCAGTGGCGTGATCATAGCTCACTGCAGCCTCAAACTGCTGGGCTCAAGTAGTCCTCCTGCCTCAGCCTCCCAACTATCTGGGACTAAAGGCATGTGCTACCACACCCAGCTAAATTTTTTTATTATCTTATTATTTTTTATTTTGTAAAAATGAGGTCTTGCTATGTTATCCAGGCTGGTCTTAAACTCCTGGCATCAAGTGTTCCTGCCTCAACCTCCCAAAGTCCTGAAATTACAGGCCTGAGCCACTGTGCCCAGCCAATGCTTCCTTAAAACATATAATTTTGCTCCAAAATGGTGGATACATTTTCAGCTTAACACTGAGTTTGCATTTGTGTACATGTGACTTCATCCTTGAGAAACACTGAACACGGAAAACTGCACCCAGCTGAACCAAGCCATGTAGAAATACACAGAAGCAAACACACACATACCTCCAACATCTACTCACTTCCTTCAGCTGGCATGCTACAGGCCCCACCCACCCACGCACAACTGCTTTTACAGTGCTATAGGATTTCAGGTAACACTGCTCCCACCGCTTCCAACACCCAATTCCACAGGTCTTTTTTAAGGTAAAATACATATTTATCATGGTGTTTATATGTTTTTTCACCATTTAACCTGTATAAAATGGTGCTACTGTTTGTATTCAGTTCCTGCTTTTTTATTATATGTTACTGACAAGAGCTTTGTTCTCCCAAACCCATTTTCCCCATGGGCTCTGTGGGTTTTATTGTGAAATTTAGAAGACTGTGGTCCTTTTTAGAAACACACAAACACCTTACAGCAGACTGACTGTACGTAAGTATGAAACAAATATGTTTATTCTTTTTTTTTCCTGAGACGGAGTCTCACTCTGTCGCCCAGGCTGGAGTGCAGTCAGATATTTTTGTTCTTATTCCCATTCCACAAATACGAAAATAGCCCAGAGAAGATGAATAACTTATCCAAGGTCACCCATCACTGACTTTGTATTTGTCTAATTTCATCACTCCCTTCTCTTAACAGACACTTCTAAGTAGCTTCAAAGCACATTGAACTGGACACTTGTTGCAAACCAGCTTCAATGTTTTAAAAATAAACATTTTCCAGAAAGGTCTTCACTCAAGATGACCCACACAACTCTTTGAATGGTCTAGGTATTTTTAAATCATGTGGTAATCCCCTTCGTACATACTAAATAAGTCCCATTCTGCTCACATGTTAATAAATTTTTCTCATTTGTGAGTTGCTGAATAGAGCAAGTGAATTGTTTTACTCAGTAGGTGGTCGAGCCATAATAAAGAAGCCTCGTGATTAAGTAGAGTTGGAGCCTCTTATCTTTCTCACTGAGTGGGAGGCACCATTAGTAGTAAAAGTAATTACCTGTGTAGAACACGCTGATTGCACCAAGTACCTACTACATGCTAGAAGATAGTCATCTCAATTTTAGAGCTTCTCGAGAGATCTTCATTTGATGTTAATTTTACATTTGAAGCCGAAGTACATTATTTTTGGAAAACATTGTGTTAGCTGGACTAACTCATTTTTAAAGCCTTTCAAAGGACTTCCTGTGCCCTGGTGATTCCCTCACCAATGCCCTTTCTCCAAAATGGCAGCTGCAAAGCTGGCTCAACAAAGGTGGAAATGATAAGCCATCTAAATGTGAAAGAACCTATTTGGCAAGAATTGGTTTTGTGTGGGGGTGAAAAACTTGTGCTTTCATCTATGAAATCACAAAGTCCATTATGGAAGAGTGTTGGCTATTCAAAGCAGTAATTCCTGAGAAATTGTCCATGCCAAATCTTGTTAAATGTTGTATTGGATAGTTTCAGCAAACTTCAAATTCTTCTCTGATGGGAATGTTAGAAACAGCATGTTCCTGATTAGATGGAGGCAAGGCCAGAGCCTTGACACTTAGTGGTGGTAACTCAGAAAGAGCCCTCAGCAGAGGGGTTTTGGAGGCCAGAGGACTCCCCAGCTCCTATCTTTGGCTGAGAAAATGACCACTACTGGCAACCTAACCTTCTGTGTACAAAATGAACAGATTGAATAGGTGTCCCATCTAAGTCCAAATTTTGGTGTGGGTATACAGCTAATCATTTATTAGATTTATTAGAATTCTTTATGTGTGTGCATTTACAGTTAGGCATCTGTGCAGTCGTCCAACCAATCAATCACACCATGCCTCTGAGTTTCCCAGTTCTCCCTTAAATGTAGCTATCAATGTTATTTTTACTTACAGGACCCCGAAATGTGGCCTTCCTTAGGGAGGTAAATAAGACATCGTTTGCAGGCCTGACTTTAGGCTTGTAAATAGTTTTCCAAAGTAATAGGTCTGCAAAAAAATATTCTGAAGCCTCACATTTCTATCGGTTTTATCCATATAGCCAGGGTTGGTGATCCTTTTTTCGCCGCATCTACTTCTTTCATGTTGCTGCTCATATCGGAAAGCCACAAAATGACTATCAGATATGTTCATGTTACCTGATAAAAAGAACAAACAGTTTTCCAAGTCAGACGGATTGGTTCAAATCCTGTTTCTGTCTATTCAGGCTCAAAGCCTAGTCTGTCATTGTTACCAGCTGTGAGACATTCTGCAAATTATTTAACTAATTGAAGCATCAGTTTCCTCATCTATAAATCGGGCATGACAGTAATATTTGCTTCACTGTTATAAAGGCTAAAAGCAAATGAGATAGTACGGAATTCTATTTCTGTTTTTACTGGAAGGAATTATAAAAACTTCCAGTTTGCAGTGATAACCTTGAAGGAAAGGGAATGTCTGTTTTCTTTTTTTTTACAACTTTTCTTCGCTTTCTATGTGAATTTTTTTAACTGTAAATATTTATTGCATTTTTTTTTTACTTTTGTCTTTTAATGTTATTTGATTTACCTCGGGTAAAATCATAAGCCTTCTTTATTATTGTAATTTAAGTTTCTCTGATTTTAAAAAAGCCAAAATATTATTAAAAATTAAATAAGATAATATAGCTAAGATATTTTTCATAATGTTTGCCACAGAATAGACATTAATCAAATTTGTCATAAGTAATAAGATCACTTCCATAACTACAAAAATTGTATAACCCAGGAAAAGTAAAGAATGACAAAATACATAGCAATTACTCAAAAGATTTTTCATTCCACTTCTTCTGGTTAATTTCAGGTCCTGGAATCAAGAGCAAGTGTTTTTACATTGGTTAAATTGTTTTATAATGAATTGTGAAGAACCCTTGGAATTATTTTTGTGTTGGAATCGTATTGTATTAAAGAGTGTTTGAAGCAATTGGGATATTCAAGTGGACTTAGTTTTGTTGGGGTTTTTTCCACTAAGATTTTTCACTGTTGTGGCATAGTTAAGATTCAACCCAACAATATGTCACTAGCTAAAACTGAATGATGCCGTAATCCATACAGAGGACAAATGACAAATTTGTGGACTAAACTTCTACCTGTTTGGTTAGTGAGGAGCATTCTGATTATAGGTGGGCATTTTTGAGCAAGATTGATTCTTAATTTCATGTTCAATTTTTAAAAATTTATTCACCCTTTCCTCTGTCATTTTCCTTCCTTTCCAACCAAACTTCCTCCCTCCCTCCCTCCCTCCCTCACTTCCTTCCTTCTTTCGTTAAGCACCTATTCTGTATTTTAAAACCAGTAGTCAAGCTCAGTTCTTACTTTTTTATGCAAATGCCTTTCACCAGGACAAAAAGCAAGGCTTGAACTAACATTTAGCTTTTCTGAAAGCGATTAACTGAGAACATAAGTTGCTGGGTTTTTTCTGTGTAGACATTAATAATCATTTATTAGATTGTTAGGCCTAATTCAAGCCATGTAACCTCACCGGGTCTCAGTTTGCTTTCCTCCAAAATGGGATAATACCTGCTTTATCATATACATGAAGAATTTAGTCCTGTGCTAGTTCACAGTGCATTTGTTAAATAAGAAAAATAGATGCTAGGCGCGGTGGCTCACGCCTGTAATCCCAATACTTTGGGAGGCTGAGATGGGTGGATCACCTGAAGTCAGGAGTTTGAGACCAGCCAGGTCAATCTGGTGAAACCTCATCTCTACTAAAAATACAAAAAAATCAGCTGGGCATGGTGGTGGGCACCTATAATCCCAGCTACTCAGGAGGCTGAGGCAGGAGAATCGCTTGAATCTGGGGGGTGGAGGTTGCAGTGAGCCAAGACTGCGCCACTGAACTCCAGCCTGGGTGACACAGTGAAACTCCATGAAAGAAAAGAAAAGAGAAGAGAAGAGAGAGAAGAGGAAGGAGGGAAGGAGGGAGGGAGAGAAAGAAGGAAGGAAGGAAGGAAGGAAGGTAGGAAGGAAGGAAGGAAGGAGAGATCGATATTTCACTTGAGGGAGGGAGGGAGGGAAGGAAGGAAGGAGGGAGGGAGGGAAGGAAGGAAGGTAGGAAGGAAAGAAGGAAGGAGAGACCGATATTTCACTTTAGGTATAACTTTTGCATGTCTTGGAGAATCTGAAATATGACAAATATGACCAGGCTATCAATGGGGAAACACACCGAGGAGGAACTGCATAGTAGTAGTGGCTTGGTTCCTAAAGTAAGAAAAACCTCAGGTGTTCAGTGCTGTTATTTATTGAACACTTGTTTACATGCCAGGCCCCTTGTCAATTACTTTGTATGCATTGTACACTAGGTGTTATTTTATTCCCATTTTACACATAAGGAAATGAAGGCCCCTGAAAGAGGGCAAGGACTCTCCCCAAGATAAATTACAAAGTTCAGATTTAAACCCAGGTGGTCTAGACCTCATGATCTTAAACACTATGCCCCCAGGATTCAGGGACAGAAAGGTACCTAGCTGCGAAGTCATGCACATTACTGAGTTCAACTTCCTCAAATTCTCCCTGAAGTAATCCCGTGCAGGGCTAACTTCAGCGGTAGTGTTCAGGCATAAGCATCAAACCACAAGCCAGGCAGACTTTCATGAAAGCTTCTCAAAGTTCTCCTCTCCAGCTGTGCTCAACCTCACCTGTGCCTCTCAAGGCCTAGGGTTATTGTGCATGTGGCATGGTCCCCAGCTGTTCCTCATCCTGACTTCTCCATCTGAACCAATCTCTGCATGGAGGCCGTGTCTTCTGGTCTCTTGGTAGCTCAGTAGTGGTGGGGTGGGTGCCAGTTGCCCACTGTGAATCTCAATCAAGGTTTCTTTAATTGTAAGGAAGAATAACTCTCTTCAAAGGAAACTAAGCAATAACAACTAAACAGTAACAACAAAAATGTCTAAGGAGGGCCCTGGCATAGACCAGGGAATTGAGGCAAAGGTGGGGTAGAGTGGGATGTTGGAGAGGGTGGAGCCAGGCACCTTATGGACCCAGAAGGTGTAGGTGTTCTGCACCTTCCTTCAGGCTTTCCTTCTCTCAAGATCGCCATATCTCCATTCAGATTTTTGGGCTAATCTCTACCAAAAGCTTGGCTCTCTGTGGGTAGCCTACTTGCAGTCCATTTGTCTCTGATTGAGGTGGAGTCTGTTAGGGCTTGAGGAGGGAGTAGTTCTTGTGGAAGGGAAGGTATGGCTTGAATAGATCATCCCCAAATGTGTCTACCACATTGGTTCTTTGGAAGGTGATTGTTGGAGAAATCTCCTGTCAGGAATGATGTATCATAGGCCAAATAACAACCTCTCCCTGGTAGCCTTACCATAAAATAGAAGTATGGACAGCTCTGTTCATCCTAACAATTATTTATAGGCAGCCTCAATTTGCCTCTGTTAACTGGAACTCATGTGTCCTGAAACCATGTCTTCCCTTTGCATAGTTCTGTGGTTGCTGAGATGCCATGCACAGTGAGGAGTCTCTGCATTTAAGACTTATTTTTTAATGCCAGTTCTCCTTCCAGGAGCTGGGGATATAGCAATGAACCAATCAAATGTTCTTGCCTAAGAATTCAGGTAAGGGAGAAGGAAAATAAAAAATGAGTATATTAGCTAGCTGGCATGTTAGACCTGAAATGCCAAGGAGAAAACAAAGCCAAGAACATGGTAGAGGCAGAGGGAGGGGACAGGGTAGAGGGTTTCATGCTAGATAGGATGGCCAAGCATGGCTCTGCTGAGAAAGGCACTTACGAGTAGGAAGTGAGAAAACAAGCCATGTGATGATCTGGAGGAGGAGAATTCATAATACCAGATTCTCACATGTCTAGATCTGTTGCCCTTTCTTGAGCAACAGCCTGTCATGAATGGAAAGAAGAATTGAGATCAACCAAAAAAGGGAAATTTTTTTGCCCAGGATCAGATGCTTTTCCAAGTAAACAAGTAGTTACTCCAAGGGATATTTCCAGGAGATTCTTCAACTCCAAAGACCAAATCTGCACATATCCGTTAGTGTAGAGCTTTCTAAACACAGATAATTGTTTGCACAGTTGGTCAGCTCACACAAATCCCTCGGCAGTTTCTACAGGCATTTATGCATTACACATTTTGGATCCTTGGCCCAAAGTTCTGATGTTTTAGCTCTGACTGTCGGCTCATGAGAACTCAGACTTCTTGATGCAAGCCCTCAGTCTTCACTTTTGAAAGCCCGTGGACCAAAGTTTTAATTGCATCATGGGTGTCTCTTCCTCTTTGCTGGGTGCACAGCCTTACTCATAATCGTGCTTCTGATTTGTGTCTGTTAAAAGAAGGATCAGAAACTGAGACTGGCAAGGACTTACGGCTCTCAATAAAACTCATGGAAAGGACTTTCTTTTTTGATTTGCTTGTGTATATTTTAATGGTGTCTTCGGGCTCTTTAGAGAAAAGTACTAGGTCTATTGATTCAGCCATTGGCAGAGACTTAAATGATGGTGCGTGTTGCTGTGTCGTACCCCTGCTTCTTCTAATTGGATTACATCCAAGGACAGGTAAATTCTTTTGGCATTTGGCTTGACCAGAGGCTTTGTATCTGCCATATTGATAATTGGTCACCTTGGTGATTTTTGGACTAACGCTCCAGGGAGAAACTAAATGACTCTCTCCTCCAGCCTTTTCCCAAGCAGTTCTCTCTACCTGGTATTATTATTATTTTTTTAATTCTCTTAAGCTTTGCCCCCTCTTGGAAGCATTCTATGACCCCATGTCTGTCTTCAAAATGAATTGAGCCTCCTGCTGTGTTGTCCCATGAGTATCCTGGGCATAGTTCTGCTCTGGGACTCATCACCTATTGCTGAAATCCTTTTATTTTCTTATCTGTTTCCTACTGAACAGAGAGCTTCTTGATGTCCAGCACTGGGGCTTAATTTGATTCATTTAATAAGTTTTTGGCCGGGCGCGGTGGCTCACGCCTGTAATCCCAGCACTTTGGGAGGCCGAGGCGGGCGGATCACGAGGTCAGGAGATCGAGACCATCCTGGCAAACACGGTGAAACCCCGTTTCTACTAAAAATACAAAAAAATTAGCCGGGCATGGTGGCAGGCGCCTGTAGTCCCAGCTTCTCGGGAGTCTGAGGCAGGAGAATGGCGTGAACCCAAGAGGCGGCGGAGCTTGCAGTGAGCTGAGATCCGGCCACTGCACTCCAGCCTGGGCGACTGAGCGAGACACCGTCTCAAAAAAAAAAAAAATAAGTTTTTGTTGGGAACTTACTCTATATGAAGCACTGGATTAAACTCTGGGAACTCAAAAGTGAACAGAATGTACCCAATTCTACTCTCATGGAGTTTATAGTCTCCTGGAGTTAGACAGACATTTAAAAAAATTATCATACAAGAAATTGCAATGACTAATTGTGTTGGGTACTATGCAGGGAAATTCAGGGCCCTTTAAGGGTTCTGTTTGTTTCTGACTTTAAAGCACTAGCAACAAATTGGCATTAACTGATTATGTGATTTGAATGGAATTGAGGGTCTCAGCGTTGGCCCTCCGTCCTGCTGTTGTCAACTCTCCCAAGTTTTTAAATGCCAAGTTGTAGATGCCTTTGTTCCGCTAAATTGAAAAATTTACCCCCTGTGCAAATGAATAACTAAATTCATATTTTTGGAAGAATTCTATCTAAATGGAGATTTTATGGCTTTCAGAAACCTTTAAAACTTCCCTTTCCCCCATGTGAATTCCACTATGGATTGACGTATGGCATATTTTCAATGTCTGATTTATGCCCAGCAATAACTTAGTTTTCGTAATTAATTGAAGGCTCACTCTGTCTGAGGAAGAGAGTGCTTTGGAATTTCCGAGGCCTGTGGATTCCGTCCAGAGTACCACACAGCAATGCAGAGACTCCACTGCTGCTCACCTAGCTAGGAGGCTGCAGCTCTGTTTGTGAAATGTTGCTATTCAGCTTCCAAGTTTATTGGGAGCACTGAGTTCCAAGGATAGCAATTAGGTTGTTCTGCATTCTTCGGCTGGCTCAGGATGCATGTGCTGAGACTGCACATCATAGCAACGGCTCCTTGACTGCCAGGGAGAACAGTGTGAGAGCTTTCCGTGGCTCATCTCAACCGCCTCCTCCTCGCCCCTGGCGCTCCGCAATCCTCTCTACTCCTCGGTGATACCTTTTTAAATCTCCCCATTATGTTCAACAGCATGTCAGCTGAGAGTTCAGGCTTACGAGATCATGTCCAATAGGCCAGAGTGTCGAAAATAAATGTTAGCTCATAAAACATACGTGGCACATCTATGGGGCCCGAGCAAAGCCCACGCAGAGAAAAAAATATTAAGTGAACTTGTTTAACCCAGCAGTGACAGGTACAGGAATGGGATTTTCTTCTTCTTTTTTTTTTCTTTCTTTTTTTTTTTTTTTTTAACAGAGTTTTTCCAACTTCCAGGCTGGCAAAGAAGTTGTAAAGGGAATGTACATTTTGCACCATAATGGAAGGAGATGAGTAGGGATTTTTCCAAGACTTGGAAAGGTGGTCTTCATAGGTCCATTTATTTATTCAACAAAAACTTTATGAAATATCTGTTACATGCCAGGCGCTGTGCTTGGCACCTGGGATAACATTGCAACTGAGAAAAGATTTGCCCTTGAGAGAGATCGCGGCCCCTTTGGAGAGACTGACATTAACCATTTAAACACACAAATGTGATTTTTCACACAGTGATAATAGCTATGAAGATTCAAAGCTAGATCATAGGATGCACGGCCGTAAGAGAACTTCCTGATAGGGTGACATTTTAGATAAGTTTCAAAGGGTGAGAATAAACTGTCCACATGAAGAACAAGAAAAGAACCTTTCAGTCAATGGAAATAGCAGGTGCCCAGACCCTACTGAGGAAGGCCTGGGGACCACCCAGGAATACTGTGTGTGTCAGGGTTCTCCAGAGGGACAGAACTCATAGGACAGATGTATATATAAAGAGGAGTTTATTAGGAGAATTGACTCACACAATTACAAGGTGAAGTCCCACAATAGGTCATCTGCAAGCCGAGGAGTAAAGAAGCCAGTCCATGTCCCGAAACCTCAAAAGTAGGGAAACTGACAGTGCAGTCTTCAGTCTGTGGCGGAAGGCCCGAGAGCCCCTGGCAAACCAGTGGTGTAAGTCTAAGAGTCCAAAAGCTGAAGAACTTGCAGTCTGATGTTTGAGAGCAGGAAGCATCCAGCACAGGAGAAAGATGAAGGCCAGAAGACTCAGCAAATCTGCTCTTTCCATCTTCTCCTGCCTGCTTTATTCTAGCTGTGCTGGAGCTGATTAGATGGTGCCCACCCAGACTGAGGGTGGGTCTGCCTCTCCCAGTCCACTGACTTAAATGTTAATCTCCTTTGTCAACACCCTCACAGACACCCCCAGAAACAATGCTTGGCGTCCTTCAATCCAATCAAGCTGACACTCGATATTAACTGTCACAAATACCAAGGAGACCATTCTGACTGGGGTTGAGAATAGGCTGGAGAGAGTCAGGGCATGAAGCCGTGGGGGAATAGGTTTGCTGGTATTTGAAAGCCATGAGACGGAGTGAGGCGTTCCTTCCAGTTGAGAGATTTTGCGCAGCAGAATTCAGACATGAACTGTGGCCGGGGTTGGAATGGAGGGGCGCCTTGTAAGACTCAGGTGCACCGTTTCCCAGTCTGCCAAAATGGAGCAGCTGACAGCAGCTTGCTGGCGAGGGTCTTCGAGACCACAAGCCCAGGTGAGCTTTGAGATGGCTTCCTCAGCATCTTAAGATAACTCACAGCAATTATTTTGCTGTGGCTTTGCAGAATAAACAAGGGCTTCATCAAGCCTCTGGTTTGAGGTAATAAGTCACTAATGCTGTGTTTGCACACTCCTAAGATTCAAGGCTGTGTGGATCATTTCTTCAATTTTACTCCCCTTTTTGTTTGCTGTTTTGTTTCCAATATGTCATGTTTTCATATAACAAAACACACATACGGACTTGATACCATTTAATATTTAATTCAAATAATAAAATACTTACCATATCAAATAAAATGTTTACATGTATGAATGTTTATATTCCCTTAGGAGCGTGTTTTGGAGGATGGGTGAAACTCTGATCGTACACAGTGGCATTTTAAGTGGTACACAGATAAACTTCCTAACAATTTAATTGTAATGTATTTATTTTAAGGTGTAATACTTGTATAAAATGAGGACCACATCAATTTGGTAATTCTGTAGCTATTATCGCTAGATTGTCACTGTCAGTTGTGATAGAAAATATACTGTTCGAATACATTTACTTAAGAAGTGTGTTTATGTACAGCCTGGATAGTAGTACAGGAGATACTTCTATAATGGCAACATTGGTGAAGGAAGTACATCTATGCTAAACATTATAAAACACAGTCCCCTGAAAGGGGTTGTGTAGTCATCAGCCACTTCTCTAGGTTTGTATGCCGCTCCCAGTTTTCACTGGATGTGGGTTGCCCGCTGAGCTTCCAGCAAAGCTACAGATTCAAGTTGCTTTGCTGAAAATATAGTTTAAATAATCTGTAAGATTTACCTACTACTTAAATCCTCCATTTATATTCCGATTTTGCTCATTAAAATTTGCAATATGATTGTATTTTAGATGCAAAGCCATACTATTTCTTGGTAGATCCATTTATTCCCTTATCTTAGATTTTTGAAGATGCAAAAGTATCACAACTCCCTGTCCAAAAGGAAATGAGGCACTGTTGATGCCAATGCAACATTTATACTTAATGTCGATAAAGCACTCCATTATAGTGTAGTTCAGAAATTCAGAGAGTGTGCTAAAAACGCGTGCTTCTGGTCAGCCAAGGTGGCTCATGCCTATAATCTGAGTACTTTGGGAGGCAGAGAGATTAGAGGATCACTAGAAACCAGAAGTTCAAGACCAGCCTGGGCAACACAGCAAGAGCCTGTCTCTACTAAAAATAAAAATAAATTAGCTGGACATGGTGGTACCCACCTGTTGTCCCAGCTACTAGGAAGGCTGACACGGGTGGACTGCTGGAGCCCAGGAGTTGAAGGCTGTAGTGAGCCGTGATTGCAGTACTGCACTACAACCTGGGTGACAAAGCAAGGCCCTGTCTCAAAAATAAAACAAGACAAAATAACAACGAAACTGATGCTTCTGTTTGTTTACCAGAGGAGGGTTTCAGAAGAAACTACTGACACAGCATTTGACCATGAGCATCATACTCACAATATTGTTTCCTTGTGTGATCGCTCCCATCAATTAGAATTGATATCAATTCCAATCCTATACCTTATAGCTCTATACGAGAGACCTTGGTAGAATTGGAAACCAACGTAGTTACCATTCTATGTTGTCACATCCCTTTGTTGATGTGTAAACTGGGTCAAGTAAGTGTCAACTGAAGCTTCAGCCAGAATTCAATGCCAGGATTCATTCTCTGTCTTAACACTAACTACCAGATGATGTTTTATCAGTCAACTTGAGTCTTCTCATGTTACCTGTTGACTCTGTTCTGTTTGACAAAGAAAGTGTGTGGGTTGCTAGTATATTTTTCCCTCAAGACAGCCTAACAAACACGGCATTAGCTGTGGGATAAATGTTAGCCATGGGAAAAGCAAACAATATTCCCTGGTATGCTGCTCATTGTCACATGCTATGTCTTTAGTTTCTTCTGAAACCCTTCTTGGAAACATTTGTCTCCCAGTTGTAATTTATATATTGCTGCATCTTTTGAAAAAATTATTTTGAAGCCTTAAGAAAAAATACTACATGAGAACAGAGTGGGAAAGGATCTGAGAAGTGGCATTCATGGTAAAGTATCTTTGTTGCATCATATTGGTTTTGGACCTGCTGCTGCCTAGAAAGAATAGCATAGACCACGGATTGGCAAACTTTTTCTGTAGAAGGGCAGGTGGCATATATGTTCAGTTTTGCAGGTTATATGGTCTCTGCAGTACCTCCTCAGCTGGAAAGCAGCTATAGACTAGGTAAACAAATGGCCAGGATTGTTTCCCAATAAATCTTTATTTATAAAACAAGTGGTGAGCTGGATATGGCCCTGGGACTGCAGTTTGCCCTGTGCTGGGGAGCACAGAAGAGAAGCATTTGACTCTTAGAAACATACAAACCTGAACCACATCCTGGCTCTGATACTTGCCAGCTGTGGGTGCCTGGCCATCTGAAAGCATCTCTCAGCTCATCAGTTTCTACTTAAGTAAAATGGGACTGATTGTACAACCCCTCTGATGGGTTACTGGGAGAATCTAACGAGGAATACTCAGTGATGAACACAGACCTGACACAGTAAGCACACATCCAGTGCGAGATGCTATTGTGGCTGCTGTGTTGCTGTGGCTGCCGGGATGGAAGCCCTGCTCCACTCTTCCCCCTCCAGTCTGTTGCCCATAGAGAAGGAAGATTAACATTAACATGGAAATTGATCCAAGTGTCTCTTCTGCTTAAAGCCTTTCTGTGGTTTCCCATGCCTTTCACCACGGCCTGATCTAGCCCACGCTTCCTTTTCCAACGTGGCGGTGTTGCTCTCCCTCATTCTCGCTGGGTGGGCTCCAGCCATACTGAAGCAGTGCATGGAGCTCTTTTGTGCCTTGGGACATTTACATGCCACTTTCTTTCTTTTCCAGAATGTTCTTTCTTTGGCTTTTCTAAAGGCTGGTGTCTTCTCATTCATTATGTGTTTGCCTAGATGTTACTTCCTCGGAGAAGTCTTTATCATTCTCTCACCAAAACTATTTTCTCTTAACTCTCGGCGAAATTCATCAAGAACCGTGCCTGTCTTATTCACAATTGAAATCACAGTGCTTTGTACAGTGTTCTGGCACATAATAGACACTCAATAAACACACGCTAAATAAAAGAGTAAGTGATTTAATGATTTATGATGATAATCATTATCATCATGAATAAATCTGAAAGCATAGGACCTCAGCGGGGTTTCATCAAACTTCAGCCGTCTTCAGACTACTTCATGATTTTTACCTTATCTAGGTACCATTTTTATTACATATATTTACAATTTTTTACTCCCTGTTTTCACTTAGTTTTTTTTTTTTAATAAACCAGGGATTGACAAACTACAGCCTCAGGGCCAAATTTGGCCCTCCACCTTTTTTTGTAAGTAAAGTTTTGTGGAATACAGCCATGCCCAGTTATTACTGTGTGGTCTACAGACGCTTTTACCCTATGGTGGCAAAGTTAGATAGTTGAGTAGAGACAATCTGGCCTGCACATCAGGAAATATTTACTGCTTGGTTCTTTACAGTAAACTTTTGTCAACTGCTGTACCAAGTCATAAAAACCACCAAATCCCATGTTTGATATGCTAGTTATGTTTTTGTTTTCATTTTCATTAAAAACAATCTTGTAACTATTAAAATTTTTTAAAAATTATTTACTTAAGGGCCCACTAAAAACATCTTGTCTGCCATCTCTGGTATGTGTGCCACACTTCGGGAAGCAGTGCCACGGTAGTCTTTAAACAACATCAGTGACATTCTACACCGGGGTGGAAGTCCAACATGTGGGTCCCTGACTCGGTGCAAGTTAGAACGTTTTCCCCTCCAGAGATCCTTTAGTGACTCCTTTATTTTGGGAAGTGCAATTTTCAAATTTACCCAATGGTAAATTCATGGGCCTTCCTCCCCACCGTGCTGTACATCTGCCTGGTGTACTCTTGCTAACCTTCCACACAATGTGCTGAGAGTCTGACGTGAACATCTGCATCACGGATGTCATTATAACAGGTGTCAAAAATGCTACTATGCCCCCAGAACACCGAGACTCTTGATAAGAGAGATGAAACCTATGGCTCTCTGTACCCGTGCTTCCAGATATCAGGACTGATGGCTTGTTCTCATATTATGAATAACCAGTGGCTGTTCTGTTAGATGGCCCTTTGTAAAGAAAATTCTGCCTTCCAGAATTTTCCCCAGATTTACCTGTTGCGTTACGAAATCTCTTGTAAATAATGCCAAGAAATTTGCAGATGCCTTATTTTTGTTTTTCAATGAAAGTCATTTGTGTTATTACCTCGAAGTGAAACGTGTATAAGGTAAGCCTCTTCCAGTTGCAACAGGCAGAAAACCCCACCCAAAATGGCTCAAACAATTAGGCAGTTTCCTGACTCATGCAACTCAAAAGTCTAGGATACCTGGCTTCAGGTACTGCTGGTTCAAGGCGTTAAATTGTATCACAAAGGCTTTGTTTCTCTCTCTCTATTTCTCTGGGTCACTTTCACTGTGTTGGCTCTATCCTGAGGCAGTCTCTCTCCTCGTGATGACCAGGTGGCTCCAGCAGCCTCAGCTTTATATCTCTCAGGAGTAAGTCCACCCTCACAGAGCTGGCCTCTGTCTCAGAAGTTCTAGGCAATATCTCATGACAGCAAATTGGGAGTGCTGGTGCCAGGCTCAACCAAGAGAAATGGGATGTGCTGATAAGTCACATTTAGGACATGCAATGCCTGGAGCTGGGGATGGAGCTAGCCAGCCCTCTAAGAATCACATGGACTCTAAATGGGGATCTCAAAGCAAGATGAGAAGCTATTATCAGAAGCAGCATGAATAGGTGACAGGGAACAACAACAACAGCAGCAACAATAATCAATTTCTACTACATAAAAAGCCAGCTTGCTCCCCAAGGCTTGGTTTTCCATTTCACCTTCTACTGCAGGATTTTCAACCTAAGCAACTCTTGACATTTGGGGCCAGATAATTCTTTGTTATGGGGTTGTCTCATGAACTGTAAAATCTTTAGCAACATCCCTGGCTTCTACCCCTCTGATGCCAGTAGCATCTCCTCTTTACCTCCACCCCAGTTCTGACAACCGAAAATGTCCTCTGGGAGCCAAAATGGCCCCAGTTGAGAACCACTGCCTACTGTTACAAATGGAAAGTGGGGAACAGAGGACTGTCACCTCATGATTCACCAGGGAAATAATACTAAAAGGGGAAAGAGCCACTTCTAGGGCTGGGCTTGACAACATTTCAGCATTGGGTTTAAAGCCTTCATTTACTCTCTTTCTCCAATGAACCTGGGGAAGGTTGTCAGAACCCCAAAGGGCCCAGCCAATCCTATCAACAGAAGCAACTGTAGTCTAGGAATGAAGGATCCTAGGGTCAGGAAGTTCTAGGTCTCCTTCCTGTTAACGTTAACACTTTTTTTTTTTTTGAGACAGAGTCTCACTCAGCTGCACAGGCTGGAGTGCAGTGCTGCAGTCTCGGCTCACTGTGACCTCGTGCCTCTTGGATTCAAGTGATTCTCTTGCTTCAGCCTCCCAAATAGCTGAGACTACAGGCACACACCACCATGCCTGGCTAATTTTTTGTATCATTAGTAGAGATAGGGTTTCACCATGTTGGCCAGGCTGGTCTCGAACTCCTGAGCGTAAGTGATCCACCCACCTAAGCCTCCCAAAGTGCTGGGATTACAGGCGCGAGCCACCGCGCCCAGCCTGTATTGTTTTTTAGTACAGGTGTGAGATTTCAGTGATGATGAATGACAACTATTTAGCAAAGGAGCAGGTGTGAGATGATCACTTAATAAATATGAGCTTTAATTTTGTATGTCATTATAAGCATCATCATCATCATTTAAACCATGTTTTCTCGGACAGGCTCAGTGACTCACTCCTGTAATCCCAGCACTTTGGGAGGCCGAGGCGGGTGGATCACCTGAGGTAAGGAGTCCAAGACTAGCTTGGCCTACATGGTGAAACCCATCTCTACTAAAAATATAAAACTTAGCTGGGCATGGTTGTGGGCACCTGTAATCCTAGCTACTCAGGAGGGTGAGGCAGGAGAATCACTTGAAACTGGGAGGCAGAGGTAGCAGTGAGCTGAGATCCCGCCACTGCACTCCAGCCTGGGCGACAAGAGTGAAACTCTATTAAAACAAAACAAAAACAACAACAACAACAACAATAAAAAACAGGTTTTGTCAAGCTCAACAGTATTGACATCATTTGGGGGCAGATTATTCTCTATTGTGGAGGACTGTCCTGTGTGTGGTAGGATGTGTAGCGTCCCCAACATCCACACTGTTGAGTTAGTAGCACTCCCAGTTGTGTCAATCGAAAACGTCTCCAGACATTGCCGAACATCCCCTGGGGCAAGAAGGGGGATGGGGTGAGGGACAGCGTGGGGACAAAACTGCCTCTGATTGAGAACCATTGATTTAAACCCACTCAGGGACAGAATGACCATCTGGCACAGTAATAATTCTCTTGCTATGTTTTATTCCCCAAAGCTGGTCCCATGATTTTCCCGATAAAAATAAGAAAGTACTTCCCAACCTGCTTAAGAAAATGTTTGGGGGTATCAAGGCCAGATATAATACCCAGATGACTGTTATTAACAACTCTGATTTCCTGATGCAGAGATGGGGAAGGCATTCCCATCTCCTTTGGCCTTTATCTCTCAGAAATGCTGTCTCAAGACTCCTAGATCACACTTGTTCTATTTCCAGTTTCAATCTGGCCCAAGGGATCCATGCAGCACATCCAGTTAGTTACTTAAAATGTGTCCTAATGTTTGGCAACCCGATGAAAAATAATTGCTCTAAACCTTGGCCTGCATGTTCTAATGAAAATGCTTGTTAGATTTAATGAAAACCGGATGTGAGGGCGATCTGGCTGTGACATCTGTCACCCCATTGATTGCCAGGGTTGATTTGGCTGATCTGACTGGCTAGGCGGGTGTCCCCTTCCTCCCTCACTGCTCCATGTGTGTCCCTCCCGAAGCTGCATGCTCGGGTAAAGAGGACAACCATCCCCCATAGAGGAGGGCCGGTCTTCGTTCAAGGGTATTCGAGTAGCTGTATTCCCCTGCTAGAACCTCTAGACACACTCTCAAGGTGCATCAGATTTAATAAAGGCCATAGGCCAGACCATGAATACTGTGGCATTTTAGATACACAAAAGTGGATATGCAGAAATACAGTATTGCTGATAATGTGGATGTGTATAGTGAGGACCTTCAGTTTTCCCACGTTTGCCTGACACTGAAGTTTCTCGAGATCATGAGAAGCTAAGTCCGATTTAGAGTCTGGTAAACTCGGCTCCCACCATTCTCCATTCAAAATCAACAGAATATTGTGGTTATGAGCATAGCATTTGGAGCCAGACAAACTTCAGTGGCTACTTAGCAGCTATGTGTGGCTGGCGCATCACTGGTACTCAATACATACTGGCTGACTGTTGAACATTCCCCAGCCTCAGCAATAATAATGCATAATGCTTAGTTTATTCATCTTGAGATAAAAACAATACCTATGTCTTGCGTAGTAAATTAGATAATCTTTGTAAGACATTTAGCACAAAGGAAACAGTCAAAAAATTATAGTTACCATATGTAACAAATGTACAAGATTCACAGCCATTTTGTTCATTCTTTATTCATTATTCAACTCATTTTTATTTAGTGCTTACTTTGTGTACTGTGCTAGCAATTAGTAATTCAGCAACTAAAGAGACCTAAATGAGCAATTGCATACTGTTTCCAAGTTAATAATACTGTAAATATTTAATGTGTAGAGTTGTTTTTTTTTTTTTTTTGGTCCCATTAGAATCCACCATGTGATGAATTATCACAAAAAAATGAACTGTCTCCAATTATTTAACTTTCTCAAAAATTAGCTAGAAATTCAGGGGGGAATTTCCCTCTCAGTTCCTGCCACATCTCCACAGCATTCAATAATATTTTTTAATTTTCTAAAAGAAGTGAAGTTTCCAGGCAAGGCACTGACAAGTCAGTTTAATGGAATTTATTGAAGGCTTATTCCTGATCTATCCCAAGAGTCCCTTGATTTATTTAGTTTATCCCATAGCATAAGAACATGGGCTACATGGATGAGGAATGCAGTCTTAAGGCCAGGGTTATGGTTTTCTGTGTCCTTGGATGGTTACAACTCCCTCTCTTAGCGTATTTTCATATGGTTAAGTCTTAGCATGATTCCATTGCCAATGAGTCTTTGCCTAGGTGCTTGGACCACCTTTGATGCCATCTTGTGGTCCTACTAGTCTCCATAGTGAATGAGTGGTGACCTCCCCCACCACCTCCCAGCTCAGCCTGAGAGGTAATGGAATGATCTTCTGTTGACTAGGCACCAGCAAGGAAGAACGAAGACCCAAACAGGTGCAGGTCCTTTGAGTGAGGGTCAGGTGTGAAGGATGCAGCTGCATTCCTCAAAGGCAAGTTTTTCACAGAAGCTTATCTAGAATGTCCCAATTCTCAATTTAATAATAAAAGTCATAAACCCTATTATTATCATCTAGTGATTGCAGAGGGCCCTCCCTGTTGCAATTCTCTTGTCTTAGAATAGTCTACAAGGTCCGACTTGGACTCGACTTCTTGCAGAAAGCCTCCACAATCTCTCACGCCTGAAATAAAAATGGTCCCTCTCTGATCATTTGCTACAACCTAATGTTTCTTCACAATACTTCTTACTGCCTGAAAATATCATGCATATTTTTGTTTACTTATTATATTAGTATGTTTTCACGCTGCTGATAAAGACATACCTGAGACTGGGTAATTTATAAAGAAAAAGAGGTTTAATGGACTCATAGTTCCACATGGCCAGGGAGGCCTCACAATCATGGCAGAAGGCGAAAGGCACGTCTTACATGGCAACAGGCAAGAAAGCATGAGAGCCAAGTGAAAGAGGAAACCCCTTATAAAAACAGATCTCGTGAGACCTATTCACTCATGACAAGAGTATACAGAGGAAACTGCCCCCATGATTCAATTATCTCCCACAAGGTCCCTCCCACAACACATGGGAATTATGGGAGCTACAATTCAAGAGGAGATTTGGGTGGGGACACAGCCAAACCATATCACTTATTTATTGTTATTTCTTCTCCTCTACACACTAACCTGGTCCTATCATGATAATGGGGGTCTGTCTGCAGCAGCAATGAAGGGGGAATGGAAGAAATCCACTTTTTGCCAAGTGAATAAGCAAGTATTACGTGCCAGGTGCTGGACTGAGGCCACTGCTGAATGCTGGCTGTTGGTAGTGATTCAGTGGCTAAGATCTGACCCCCAACCACCATTGGATGCATGTTATCATTAATCCTGGAGATTCACTGAGATTAGTTAACTTGCTTAAGATCCTACAGTAAGTAAAAGATTGAGCCTTGATTTGCACTCATGGACTCGGATTTCTCTGCCTGCCTTCTTAACCTATTTGCAAACGGCCTCAACCTCACTTTACCTCTTCATTTCTAACAAGGGAAGTTCCTTTGCCTTCCTGTTTTCCAGGTCATTGCCCAGGTCCTAACCCACCTGTCTGGTTTTGAAAAGTCTAAACCTCTTGTTGGCTGTGGCTTTCTTTCCCCTCATTAATCTTAAGAGCTCAAGTTGCATCAAATGGTTAAAAAATAAAGTACATATTATTAAACTTTTCAATAATGGAGTCACTTTATTATTGGGAAATTCTGCCACAGGATAATGCTTTTTGGCAAGCTCCTGTTTTAGCAGGAAGCCTGCAGTGAAGGTATGCAGAGAGAGAGAGTGAGGGGGCATCTGTTTGCTGTCAGTTTCTCTGACAGCTTGGATGGTTTGTTTGTGTCAACGTTCCCAAGGATGGTAACTATGATTTCACAAAAGGGTCAAAGCCCATCAAACCTTTTTGCCTGCTGTGGTCCCACCCCCAACCCTTCTCTCCTGCCTCCTTGTCCCTTGTAAATTAAATCACATTCCACTGCCTTTTATTGAACAACCTCTGGACAAAATTCTCTTCCACAAACTCCTCGCTTAAGGCAAAGTAATTGGAACAGAAAGCACTACTGGCCAAGAGCCACCAACTAATTGCTTTATGCCCACTCCCCCCGCCAGGGGCACACCCAGCATTGACAAATCCATGGCTGTTTCCCAGTTTTTTGAGGTTTCTGAAACAATTGGTCCAATCTTAATTGCGGGGGTAGGCAGGGGAGACAGACGCAAAGCAGGGGTAGGAGTGGGAGAAAATGAATTCTCTGTAGTCATTAGTACCTTTTACCTGGTCTATTTAATCTCCTATTATTTTGATCATGGATATCTGGTTTTTTAATTTCCTGTAATCCAGCAAGGAATGCTTTTCTAAGGACATCTGTGGTCTCTGCTTTTTCATGTTCCAAAAATCCTAAAAGAGATGTTTTGTCAATGACTGGATATATCATTAGAAATCCAAAGATTTCCATTAACTTGAATTATTTTCGTAGCTCTGATCAACTTTTAGGTTAATAATTCATGATATTTAATAACCTGTTCAGATCGTCACCAAAATTATTGATTTAATAATATTTGGTCATTAATAATGAAAAAGGAGGGGGAAATGATTGTTCCTATCACTTACATCAATTTATTCCTTATTGCATTGCAAATCTCAGGGAAAACCAATCATCGTAGCAACTTTTAATATCCCACCGTTGTTCTTGGTAGAAGCCAGGAAAATGTTCTGCATTTTAAAATGCCTGTATTCTTAAGTTTAAAGAATAAATACAATGAAGGCATCTGTTTAATCCAACCATTCTTGATTTTAGCACTTTCCAACAGTTTGTAGAAACCACAGCCCCCATTCCTCCCAGGTTCTCTAGCACATTTCAACTGGCTTTCTTCCTCTTTTTTATTATATTCTATTGAGTCACATTGTAATCACCTTTTGTGGTTCTTTGCTAATATACTTTGTAATTTGAAACAAGAATTGAGCTGAAAAGTTCATCATCAATTTATTTTGGCAACGTGGAGGTTCAAATAGTTTTCCTGTAGAGGTCATATTGGTGATGGGGTTAAAGTGAGCATTTCATCTTATATGAAAAAAAGAAGTAGGAGTCACATGTATGAACCAGATGTGTAAATATTGATTACTATTTTGAAATTTTATCACATTTTATTTCCAACTTTAAAATAACTTTTCTGGGGAGCCTCGTTTGAAATTTGTCCTCATTGTTGGAATATCCATATGAGGACTTTTTTTTTTTTTTTTTTTTTTTGGTAATAATAAATAAGTCTCTTGGCTGACTTCCAAGAAGAACCTACATTATTTCAAATTCTATTCAATACTTAATGGTGTTATGGCGAATTTCCAGCACCTAAGTTTCCAGGCAATGAGAAATTTCCCTCTAGAATTGTATTTTGATGGAAACTGACTTCCTATATTGGATAAATAATGGACAATATGTACGCAACTTTAGCTCAAGAAACATCATCAGAATTCCCCCACCTGAGGCTTTCTCTGCACATGCCAGAACATCTGCAGGAAAAAAGTGCCCGGGGCAGGGACAGGGTCATTGTGTCTACACAATGCCAGAGCATCTGTATATTTGAAAACATTCAGACAATTAACTCTGTTTTTCACTTTTTATCACATAGACCCTGTTTGAGTTTAACAGAAAAAAGAAAGAAATAAAGGAAAGGGAAAGAAAAGGAGAGGAGGTGGGGGAAGAGAGGGGAGGGGAGGAGAGGGGAGGAAACAGGAATACTTTTAATAAGACCATGAAGAGTGAAGGGTGCAATTTACAGAGAGTAGAAACAACCTTTGCAAAACTCAAAGAGTGTCCATAACATCTCAGCTGAAAATATGTTTTGGGTTCTACAATAGTGATTCTAAATCCTGCTATAACACAAATACTTCATAATCAACCTCCACCCATCTTGTTTAATATTTAATCTGTAAAAAAGTTCTGATGGTAGAACGGAAGAATTTGACTTGGATTTTGAGTTGGGCCGCTCATGTAGTTTAGGATAGAACACTGTTTTTCAAATTGTGGATCAAGGCCTGTTAGTACAGTTAATTTTGTGGATTCTGACTAGCATCTTTAAAAGAAAAAAAAAAAAAGAATAGATTAGAATACATTTGGGTACCTTGCATGTAACAAGGGAAGTAGCATTTTTTAGTTGACTGTTTCTTTATAACATACGAGCACATGTGTACTGGGTCACAATATCAAATGTGTTTTTCACTATGGGTCAATTACAAAGAAAAAAAGTTCAAAATCCCTGGTGTAGAAGGAACAGTTTCTCATATTCAGGGGTAGAAAGAAGTAACACGAAAGCTAATATGCAAGAATTGTACCTCCCAAGTATATTGAAAAAACATAATCTTTGGTTGGTTTCATTTTCCTGTATCCGAGTAAAAACGGGTATCTTTTGGTTCTACTTCTTTCTTTATTTCTCAAATGCTCAGCAGACAGCGAAGTCCCCAGGGGTTTCTTAGATAAGCAACCTCTGATGGTATGTTTAAAGGAGAGTTTAATTTCACAAAATTAAAATACGCCAACTACCTAATACATATGTGTGCATCGATTGCTTTTATTTAGGAAAACCAGGAAGAAATTGTTTGGGGAAAACTCTTTTGTCTAATTGGTAGGGAAAGCAGAGAGAGTGCGTCAGCTTGGTTTTGAAACAGGAGTGGAAGTATAGAATAACTTCAGTTACCAACATTGTTAATAACTTAGAGAAAACTCATCTCACTTCTCCATGCTGCCACTATAATTTCAGGCCCACAGGTAGGTTGATCTGACCTCTGGGAAGTATGACTTGCCCCTCACCGTTTCAGTCACAGGGCATGTTTGCTGTTTATACGAAGCTAGTGGCTCTCAGTATCATGGCCTTTCAGGTGCAGATTTTGATGCTCCATGATAAATCCAGCTCTTGCCACCTGGATTTTAATATTCATTGTTAACGTGAGGAGTTGACACAGGTAGGACAAGATTTCATTATGAGCCTCTTTGAACTTACACCAGTTATAGGAGTGGAGAAATGGATTTCACCCAAGAACATTTTTAATGTTATGTCAGAGCCCAGTTGATCTGATGGACTTTTAATGACTTCACTGATAATAAGAGAGATCATGACTCAGGCCCGCTTCCGCCAGTGTGGAAAGGTTGCTGGCAATTTGCATGGTCTGATGAGATCTGAAGTAGGAGGAAATGGACTTCTGAGTTCTAAGACAACGTGCTCTACAGACGTGCCATGATCCGCCGGCTGCTGGGGACATTGACCACTGGGCACGCGTGCTGTGAATTCTGCATGCCTCGAGTCACCTGAATTCATCAGCAAAAGTCATAACCTATCAAGAAAGCAGTCAGACTTGGGGGTGGGGGGAAGGTGAGAGGGTTGGACTCACCCACAGACAGCAGAAGACCTGAAAGAATCCTGAATAAAGAAGGAGTGGAGAAAGACAGGAAGAAAGTTTCCCCACTGTTAGAGGCCATTTAGGCTGCTTCAGAGCACCAGGAGCAATCCAGAGAAAGTACTTTTCACTTGCATTTTAAGCAAATAGGAGGTTTAGCAGGACATTATCACCTGGAGAGCACAGTAATGGGTAATTGAGTAGGGAAAGGGACTGTGCATTTCTGATTAATATTTACCAAAGTCTTTGTGTGTTTTTTCCTTAAATGTTAACGACGCGACAGATCGAATTGAACAAAAAGGACACTGTGGATGGGAATATGGTACTGTGCCCATCAAATTCTGCCTCCTCTATGCTTGGCTTATGATGAATACCATTCTTTAATAGCAAACTGGTGTTTGTGAAGAACTTATTACGGAGGCTAAGAGAAAACCAAGAGTGAAGGAATGCCTGCCTGGCAGTGATCAATCACCCCCTTTTAAAGATGAACCGATCCTTCTTTTTTAAAGTAACAGTTCATACGAAGGTCTCAAACATAAATATGCAAGGCATCGAAGCAATTACAGTTGCCCCATCCTATTCGTGTTTGAGGAGAAGATGAAGATGGCGCCCACCGCTCCCAGGAAAGTTTTCTTCCAGGAGAAAGGAGCTGAGGCTCTTCTCCAGAGAAGGCTTCCTATTAAACAGAGGTTAATTATTGGTACCAGCAGCATAATAACATCCTAATGCCAAAGGACGAAGTCACATTTGGTTAAAGATTTCTACGTTCCTAGATGCAGTAGTCAAACAAGAGTCACTCCCGGGAGAGCTAGCTGAGGAAGTCACGCTTGAGAACTAAGGGACACGAGAGTCTGTCTTCAGAGCCAAGATGCCCCAGACCCAGAACTCTTTTCGTGGCCACGTGGAATTTGCAATGCCTTTTTCAGTTGACCCCTGACTTTATCATTTCTTGCTGAAAAATCTTTAAAGCAAGGTTTCTCCGCTTCCTTTACCTTGGCACTGCTGACATTAGGAGCTAGAGGATTCTTCTGAGAGGAGCTGTGCTGTGATCGTAGAATGTTTAGCAGCATCCCAGGCCTCTCCCCAGCTGCTAGTAGCAGCCCCTTCACTAGTGGTGATAATTAAACTGCTTTCAGATATTCCAAATGTCCCTTGGGGGGTAAAATCTCCCCCTGTTGACAACGATGACTTTAAAGATAACGGAGCCTTCAGAAAAGTTTAATCTTTTCTGAATGCCCAAAGGCCTTAATCTCATCTCCTTTAACCTCTGCTTCTCATTCACTGATACCCATCCCATAGGGTTCGCTCTCTTTTTTTAAGTTATATTTTATTTTATTTTTAATTTTTATTTATTCATATTTTGAAACAGGGACTTACAGGGTGGCCCAGACTGGAGTGCAGTGGTGCAGTCATGCCTCACTACAGCCTCAACCTCCTGGGCTCAAGCCATCCTCCCACCACAGCCTGCTGAGTAGCAGGGGCCGCAGGCGCACCCCAGCATGCTCAGCTAATTTTTGTATTTTTTGTAGAGCTGGGGTTTCGCCATGTTACACAGGCTGGTCTCGAACACTCCTGAGCTCAAACAATCTGCCCGCCTCAGCATCCCAAAGTGCTGGCATTCCAGGCATGAGCCACCACACCCAGCCTTATTTTATTTTTAATTGGCAAATAATAATTGTACATATTTATGGGGTACAATGTGATGCTTTGATACATGTATACATTGTGGAATTATCAAATCTGGGTATTTAGCATATCCATCATCCAAATCTTTAATATTTTTGAGGGAAAACATTTCAAATCTTCTATTGGTTATTCTGAAATATAAAACATATTACTAATTGTAGTCATCTTCCTGTGCAGTAGAACACCAGAACTTTCTTCTCCTATCTAACTGTAATTTTGTACCCATTGACTGAGGTCTCCCTGATCCTCCCACACTCCAGCCTCTGATAACCACCTTTTAACTCGCTTTTACTTTTTTTAGATTCTACATATAAGTGAGGTCATACTGTATTTGTCTCTCTGAGCCTGGCTTATGTCACTTACCATAAATAATTTCCTGCAGTGCCTTCTCATACTTTCTTTTTTTTCTTTTTTCTTTTTCTTTTTTTCTTTTCTTTTCCTTTTCTTTTCTTTTTTTTTTCTTTTCTTTTTGACACAGAGTCTGTCTGTGGCCCAGGCTACAGTGCAGTGGTCCTATCATGGCTCAATGCAACCTCCACCTCCCAGGTTCAAGCGATTCTCCAGCCTCAGCCTCCCGAGTAGCTGGAACTACAGGCGTGCACCACCACACCCAGCTAATTTTTGTATTTTTAGTACAGATGGGGTTTCACCTTGTTGGTCAGGTGGTCTTGAACTCCTGACCTCAAGTGATCCGCCCTCGCCCCTCGGCCTCCCAAAGTGCTGGGATAACAGACGTGAGCCACCATGCCTGGCCCTTCTCACACTTTCTAAAATGCTCCAGGAGCAAGCCCTCTGCCTGTGTCTTTCCCATTGCTGTTTCCTTTTAGGCCGAGTTCACTGTAGGGTCCTGGTGCCCAGAACAGGTCCTAGAATACGGACACACAGGTGACTTTACCTTCTCCCACAGCCCTGTATCTGCCGAAATTCCCTCTCCCTTCAAGCCATAGCCCAGTGGGTTATTTTGCAGAAGCCTTCAAGTCTATCATCATGGTTGAGAACATAAAATCTGGAGCTATCCTAAGCTTGTTTTCTTCTCCTCAACCTGCCAGTCATGTGACTGGCAAGTTACTGTAACTTCTCTGTGCCTCAGTTTCCTCATCTGTAAAATAGATATCATAGTGAAGTCCATGAGGGTCTCAGAGGGCTAGTGTGAGAATTGGTGAAAAAAGCATCTGTCACATAACAAAAGCAGCACCGCCTCTGTTTGCCGTAATTAGCACCTCCTAGCCTGAAGCCTTCTCTGTGGGTGTGGTTGGAACATCCATCTCAGTTTTCTGGTAGCATATTTTCATTGACTACATTTTCTGAGCCAAAATCAGGTCATGTTGGGTGATAGCACCTAGGACAAGGGGCCAGAGGTCTGAAATATGAGCAGCCTGAAAACCTGTGGAGAGTAGTTGTCATCATTATAGTTCATTCCCATGTGTATGCATACACGTGGGTACCGCACGTATCTTCTCAACAGAGCATGGGTGGGAGACCATATCTTCATCTCTGTTCCAAGTGCAGAGGTATTAATAGAATAGGGAGAGTGTAGGGGGCCCCCGTGTAATATTTGTTGATTTGAATTCTTCTAATTTAATAAAAGGAGAGTCTCTTTCAGAAACTCCTCTTTCTGGCTCCCCACATCCTTCAGTTAAGAAAGAGATGGCCTTTTGCACCCTCTAATTTCTTTTCTTTTCTTTTCTTTTTTGAGACGGAGTCTCGCTCTGTTGCCCAGGCTGGAGTGCAGTGGCCAGATCTCAGCTCACTGCAAGCTCCGCCTCCTGGGTTTACGCCATTCTCCTGCCTCAGCCTCCCGAGTAGCTGGGACTACAGGCGCCCGCCACCTCGCCCGGCTAGTTTTAATTTTTTAGTAGAGACAGGGTTTCACTGTGTTAGCCAGGATGGTCTCGATCTCCTGACCTCGTGATCCGCCCGTCTTGGCCTCCCAAAGTGCTGGGATTACAGGCTTGAGCCACTGCGCCCGGCCTGCACCCTCTAATTTCTTAAAGCCAAGTCCTGCGCTTCTTACCAGAATAATTCAGGGTAAGATTTGTTATGTGTCAGAACTTGTGGAACAGTGTTTTGTTTTGTTTTTAATTTTTCCTAACATAATCTATGTTCCCCATGGGGAGCTTGATTAAAATATAGATTTCTAGGCTTCAGCTTAGACTTACCAAATTAGAAATTCTGGTGATGGGACCCGAGAGTCTGAATTTTTAAATGCATCCCAACCACTCATGTTTACTCTCACTCCTGTTGAGAACCACAACTTTAGGATAAAGCAGCAAAAAGTAGGGAGGCTGTTTGGCATTACACACACACAGAGCCGGAGAGAGTCTGAGCTTGAAAATGCTGCCATTTTTCTGAGGGGAGTAAGATAGAATTATTTTCCTCTGTGCTTTCTGTCATGTTCTGGATAATGTAAGTTATGCACATGAAGGCATTTTCTTTTTTAAATGAAAGGGTTGTATTCCACATTCCACAACTCTTAAAAACAAGCCGCCCCGAGGAGGAGGACTAGGTTTTTACAATTATAGCTGGAAGACAGCACGTGTTACCCTCCACACAAAGGGCAGCACAGGTAGTCGACTAGTTCTGAGAATTCTTTCTGAATATCATGAGTGCCGACTATGACTTCAGAGCATCCCTTTTGGGAAGTCTCCATTACCAGGTGTACCAAAAAGGGTTCCATATGGCTCCAATATTCCAGTAGGATTGGATGCATATTTGAGCACAACCCAAAGAGATGAAATAATCCATCCTTGGTTTATTTCTAGATGATTAATCTCTCCTCAATATCCAAGACTTGTTTGATGATTAATTTGAGTTTTCCCACAACCAAGAATCTGTATCACATCCTCACGAGGAACAGAGCCCCACATCCAATATGATTTATTTAAGGAACAAAAGCAAAGAGGTTGCTGAGTCTCTTCTTTCAACGTCCCTGTTCGCCAACAATTTCATACCATTAATTTCTTTTTCTTCCTTCCCTGCAGTTTCTGAAGAATACACAACTCTCCCTTCTGCCCCTCCACCTTTCACCCTCCAAGAACTCAGGACATTTCTTGGGATTTTTTTCATTGCCTCTTTTCAACTGGAGGTATTCCAAATGGACCTCTTGAATTCCCACCCTCTCATCTCCTGACTTCTCTCTCCATACAAACATTCTCAAATCTCTCTTTTCAACAAATAAACAGACAAATAATCATAATACATAAATGTACTTCCATACTTTAGTTTTCTCGTTTTAAAATGGGCTTAAATAAAGTATCTACCTTAAAGGTTTTGCAAGGATTAAATGAGTTAGAGCTAAAGCTCTTAGAAGATTATTGGCCCACAGGAAATGCTCATCTCCCGTCAGGTAATAATTTCATGGGAGCATGTGTCTGTCTCAATCACCTATCATCTGTCTGCCTGTTGGTCTCTCTACCTGTCTGTAGACCTATGCTTCTTTCTCAATCCACCCTATCTCTCTCTTATCTTTCATTACCAACCTCTTTGGAAGAGTCCTCTCATTTTCTCCCTGGAGCTCCTTCCCTCCCACTCACTCCCATCTCTTTCAATTTGCTTTGGCCAACCCTCACTGGACCTGAGGACATAGTTGCATGGCCCATCCTGTGACTTCTCTTTTGAGCTCATCCCTCCTGAAAGTACTACAATATTGTGCACAGAATTTTAATTCTCCCTTTCTTTTATTTGCAGTGTTGCAATGGCGTTTCATTGATATTTCCTCTTCTAAAAGAATCGTTCTTTGATTATGGATGTGGTTGTGGCTGCTGTTGTTTTCCTGATTATGATAGAAACAGAAGCTTGTAGTCCTAGATAATCTCTCCTGACCGACTTTGCAAGAATTGGTGTGCTGCTCCTTCCCGACCTCTGTGATGATGCTTTTGCTCTGTTCTTCCTCCAATGACCCAGTAAATGTCATGACTCCCTAGGACTCTGTCCTGGGTTCTCAGCTCAGCTCGGCTCAGCTCATCTTTAGACTCAGAGATCTCAAAATAGCAACCTTCAAGAAGGACCTGGTCCACAGAAACGTTCTGTTGGAGCTTCACAATACTTTAAAAAAAAATTAGTTTCTACATTTCCATTTTTTCACCTAACATTTCCTATTTCTGGCTTCTTTTGAAAAATCAGGGCATTTCAGCATGCCAGGCTTGTGTTTCTGTGTGATCATGGCCAGCTGGAGCTGTGAGTAGAGCAGTCTTAATCAGGGCATTTCCAAGTTCTTACAACCATCTTCACTTAATTCTGTTCACTGCCCCTCCCCTCTAGGCCGCTGAAGTTGTCATTCCTATTGTGCTGGCCCTAAGTCAGTTATGGCTCTGCAAAACAAGGACAGACAAATTTTTATTTTTCAGCCCACCCTGGCCCTCATGCCCACAGCCAAATTCTCACACATAAATCCCAGACTTTGTCCGGTGCTCACTTGCTGCTCACACTTGCTGCAGCCCTTCTTCTCTATCCCTTTAGCATAACCTTCAGAACTCAACATTCCATCTGATAGGGTGTTCGGCTCTGGAATTCTAAAAGGAAAAATAAATTATGTTATGCATTACTACTTGGAGAAATGCTAGTTGGGAACCACTACTCTATAAGAGGACTCTAGTTACATAATAATTTTAAAAAAATGTTAAGAAGATGCGTGATCAACAAGGAAGGCAGGCCAACGTCTGTTGGAACAGTTGGGATATGAGTTAAAGAGTACTGGAAATATGGTGGTAAGGGGTGGAAATTCAGACCATAGTGAATCCAACAGCCATGGCAGAGAAAAGTTGGGAGACAGATAACGTTAAAGTAAAATAAAATAAAGCAGATGCAAAACCTAAAATAAAGCTACAGAAAGAGCTTGTGGGTTGGCGGTGCCACCGAGATATAGATGGAGGCAGAGACTTGGGGAATTGTTGATGGTTCTGGAAGATGCAGCTGAGTCCCATTTTGGGCATACTGAGTCAGATGCCAGCAGACATCTAAAGAGAAATGTTCTGTACAGTTGAAGGTAAGAGATGACATGGAGAATAGAAGGGTGGATCTAAATGGCAGTTTCAGAAGTCACCTATCTATCTGGGGTTTTCAAAAAGTTCTCTATGAAAAGGAGAACACAGGGAAAGAGGAGGAAAAATGAGGAGCCCAGGCAGGAGAACAGAGTCAAGAGAGAAGTGCAAGGTCAATCAGAGAAGTTCAGAAATCAAAATGATAGTTTGATAAAAAAGGAAATTGTCCAAGAGGGTCAACTGAGCAAGGAAGAATATCTGCATAATATATCTGCATGAAGCTCTCAGACGTGGCCAGGAGAAGATTATTTATTCAGTCAATGAATATACACTAAGCATCTATTATTTGCCGGAAAGTGTGCCAAGAAGAACAATTCATCACTGAGATTATATCCATCAGTGTAGACTAGGTTTTGCTACACTGAACTCCCAAATCTTTATGGCATAAAATAACAAAAGTTTATTTCTTACTCATGAAAGGGGCTCTGATCCCTGTCATTCTCATTCTGGGCCCAGACTGATAAAGCAGCCACCCTTTGAAACATGGTGCTTACTATGACGGACAGAAGGAAGATATGAATCAGCTCTTAAATCTCCTCCCAGAATGGAAAAGCAAGTGCAATTCTGGCACACCCGCAGAGAAGAGACCTGGAACATTGGTGCAAAGCCTCACTGACTCCACCAGGGTTGATTGCAAGGGGAGTGGAAGACATTCACAGCCCTAAATATTTTCATGTTACTTCTCTAGCCTAAGGCCAACTAGAGAGGCCCAGTGCAAAATGGAAATGCAGACCCCAGATTGAGCCAGGAAAGGCAGTGTTTCCTTCTCTCAGGCCCCCACCTTAACTCAGGGTGGTGGGATGACCCCCAAAGATTGCACGCTTTGGTACCTGATGCAGAGCTTACAATCCTTGGGGGGTCATTCTACCACCTGGGTCAGGGATGGGCAAGAGGCCCCACCTACCATGCCTTGGTGCTGCCACTGCCTTGCCCCATCCTGAGATGCTGAGGGCACGTGTCTAACCCTGACTGTCTCCACACCCATGCCCCAGCCTCACCAAGAACTGAGAACCATGGCAGAAGATGGGCCTTCCCCCACCTATATGACCCAGTGGCCACCCAGGCAAAGCCAGGCAACAGGAGCAAGACAGGGACAAGGGAGGAACCCAGGTGGGGCCCAGATCACCAGAAGGCAGGGAGGGACCAGCTGAGAGTCCTGCTTAGGGAGCAGGGAGAGCAGAACCATGCAGGAGCCCACGCTCCAAGCCCCTAGCTCATGCCCTATGTCCCACTGGACTTCAATTAACAAAGCACAAATTCACAGATAAAATTATTAAGTTCTTCAAGACGGCGACCACAGAGCCCCTTCTGAGAGTGAAATCCTGTGCAATTGAACTGCCTTAAGTCCATTTTAATGCCTCAGTTTTGACTGGAAGGACATAGATTTCTTCTGCCCCTTAATTTGTCTTCTACTTTTTCTATCCTTCATTCCAATTATTCTCAAAATCACATATTCAGATTAGGGATAATTCTAATAAGAAATTCATTTTGTGTTGGTTTTTTGGGGTTTTTGTTTGTTTGTTTGTTTGTTTTTGAGACAGAGTCTCACTCTGTTGCCTGGCCTGGAGTGCAGTGGCATGATCACTGCTCACTGCAGCCTCGACCTCCTGGGCTCAAGCAATCCTGAGTAGCAGGGGCTACAGGTGTGCACCACCACACCTGGCTGATTTTTGTATGTTTTGTAGAGATGGGGTTTCACCACATTTCCCAGGCTGGTCTGATATTCTTGAGCACAAGCCATCTGCCCAGTCAACAGCCTCCCAAAGTGCTGGGATTACAGGCGTGTGCCCCTACACCTAGCTGGAAATACATTTTGGATGTAACAGAAATCCCATCTACTGAGATTACATGAACAAGCTTGAATATAACCTATTATTTTTTAATAGTCTTCATCAAAGATATTGGACTCTTTGTAACCCCTGGTTTGTGGCCTGAGGAAAGGACAGGTCAAGGGTGGAAGGCACAAGTTAACTTGGCAGGACCCATAATTTACAAGTTCCAGATTTATGCAAAGCCTAAGAATATCAGCCATGGCTTGCAGTGAGATTGCATATTTGATAAGCCCTCAGATTCCCTCTTTGCCATGGAGGCGGACTGCAGAAGAAGTCAGGTGTCAGGGAAATAGAAATAGGTGGTCTTAATGTGCTCTCTGGTGTTACATCTGTCTGTAGAGAATATAGCTTACAACAGATTAGCAGACCTGACATATACGAGAACGCAGTAAGAATGATGCTGTTGACGTTTTCAGCAATCCCTGGAGGGAAGGTTTCTCTTTTTATCTTCTCTTTCTTTCTAGAATTTGTTTATTTGTTCCCCCTCTGTACTTGGTTATTCGTTAACCCATTGCCGTTTATCTCCCTGAAATAGTTTTGTGTATCTAACCATATTAAACCCACTTATTTATTGTAGTGTATCACTGTTTAGCGTACTGAATGTTTATTTATAAGCCACTCATGTATCTAACATTTACCTGATTGCTACTTACCGATGCTGTGTGCTGGCATGTATCTGGCTGAGCTGCACATATATTTGATACTCTTAGATAATACAAATAAATAGAACTGTTTAGAAGTTCTAAAGAGAGGTTGAGAATATCTTAGAGGCAAAACATTCTGCACCCAGAATGTGCCCTAATACCCAGAAAAATGTGTCCTAGAATTGACTCTGAGTGTGTGTCTGAACAATAACAAAACTTGGCAGTCCTTAAGCGTAGGTTAATCCCTTTTAGTATGTGCTTTTAATACCTTAGGCTTCTCTTCTTATCACAAATTAATAAGTATTAGTGTTTTATATAAGGCTGCTTTCCCCAGTCATGTCTGAACTCCATAATGGGATCTAGAAGTGTATGGATTATCTGGCTTTCACTCAGCAGTGGCTCTTTGACACCTCTCAATGCATGGTACCCAAAAAAAGGTCCATATAGTCAGGGCATGGAGGCACATACCTTATAATCTCAGCTACTTGGGGGGCTTAGGCAGGAAATCACTTGAGTCTAGGAGTTTCAGGCTGCAGTGAGCTATGATCATGCTCTCACATTTCAGCCTGGGTAATGGAGCAAGACCCTGTCTCTTAGGAAGGAAAAAAAAAAAAAAAAAGGTCCAATACACATTTCTGGAGTGGATGGTGATTGCTTTGTTCCATTTTGACCAAGACTCTTACTTTTCTAATCTCTTATAAATTTGCGTCTGGGATTATGCTAATTTACTTATGTGTTTCATGGATGAGTACACACAAAGCATCCATGAAGAGACAATCTCAGATGAGTGCTCAGAAGCTGGGCTTTGGACCTGTGTTTATACCTGGTCTTGAGCCTAAGTAGCTGCTGAACCTTGGACACATCACAAAATCTCTCTCAACTGCAGACCCTTATCTATAAAAGAGAAATGGTACTAGTACCCACCTCACGATATGTCATAAAGAGGAAATGAGATGATCAATGTAAACTATTCCCTATATAGTAAGCACTCCGTAAATAGTAGCTACCACTGCTCTTTCCAGTGCAGTCTGGTTAAATTACATGCATCAGGCACCTCTGTCAGCAAGTTAGAAATTTGGGGTGTAAAATGGGCTTCTCAGTACAAACTTGTTGGTGTGAAGATCCACCGCTGTGGATCTTCCCCACATGGCTGCTCATGCTCAGACAGAGGCAGTCTCTAGAGCTTACACACAACCCTAACTTTCACTAAAATTCTTTAGAGAGGAATTGGTAAAAGAGAGGGGTGATTATTTGAGCCTTCTGCTTCAATTACTTTATGCCTGGGGTGTGTGTTTATATGCCCCCAGCAAACACTGAAGCAGGAACAATGCATATATGCACTAAATAGGAGTTACCGATGTTTTAAAATTGTGCCCAGCAATTCTGAGGATGGACCTGAGAGGCAGGAAAGAACCTGGGTTGGGCACCACACATTATTCCTTGCATGTGGGAGTGTTAGTTCTCAGTGACTGGTGTCCACTGAGATGGATGAAGTGTCCTTGCAGGGGCCAAGTCTTAAGCATTTGGGTGGCCCCCTTACCTTGTCAGGCTTCCTCATTTGTTCATTCAACAAATGCTCTTTGAGGTGCTACGCCATGTCAGGTACTGTGCCGCATGTGGGGGTACAAAGCTTTTCCCCTTGTGGATCACACCTCCTAGAATAGAGGGAAGCCATAAATATGTGATCGAATTGTAGGTACTATTTGGTGGCAATACGGTTTGGCTGTGTCCCCATCCAAATCTCATCTGGAATTGTAGCTCCCATAATTCCCACATGTCATGGGAGGGACTTGGTGGGAGGTGATTAAATCACGGGAGCAGGTCTTTCCCATGCTGTTCTCATGGTAGTGAATAAGTCTCATGGGATCTGATGGTTGTATAAAGGGCAGTTCCCCTGCACACACTCTCTCTTGCCTGCTGCCATGTAAGACGTGCCTTTGCTTCTCCTTTCCCTTCCACCATGATTGTGAGGCCTTCCCAGCCATGTGGAACTGTGAGTCCATTAAACCTCTTTCCTTTATAAATTACTCAGTCTCAAGTATGTCTTTATTAGCAGCGTGAGAACAGACTAATACAGGTGGCATGACAAAAATAAGTAAATAAATGACACAGGGCAAAGGAATTAAGAATGGTAGTGAGATACAGAGGTGGGAAGGGGAGAAGTGTTCTAATTAGGTCACCAGGGAGGTGATATTTGGGCAGAATGAGGTAAGAGAATGAGTCTGGTGAGAGGAGAGGAAGCACATTCCAGGCAGGTGAGCAGGTGCAAAGGCCACTGGTGAGGAGATAAACTCCAAGTGGAAGAAGGGGAGGCACATAAGCAGGATTTGGGGGATCAAAATTAGAAATTATGGGTTCATATTGAATGAAAGAACAACAAAGGAATGAATGGATTGATGGATGTGGGTGTGGATAAGTGATTCAATCCAGCAATGGGGAAAGCAATGGGGAAACCAATGGGCTGCTGTGATTACCATCAAGGAAAGCTGTTGTGAGACAGGTGCTGCAGTGAGAAAAGTCTTGTGTTGCATTACTTCTCTTCCTTATACCAGTTAGCTCTGCAATATTTCTGAGCCTCAGTTTTCTCATCTGCAAAATGGAGATTATCTTTAATGCTTCTTATCAGAATTAGAGATTCTGTGTGCATCAATAAACTATTGCTATTAATTGATTGCATCACATTATATCATACTATTTTAAATATATGTTTTTCAAAATGATGAAAGAGAAATGCACGTTTAATGCATTTTATATGTGTGTGTGTGTGTGTGTGTGTGTGTATATATATATATATATATATAGCCTAGCAGGAGCCTAGCAAAGAATCAGTATAAGACTCCCCCATAATAGGAAAAGCAAATCCATATGTCCGGCAAAGAGAAGGTGGTCAATAAATGTTCATTGGATGAATGAATTCATGGATGAATTCATGAATATGAAGCACAGATACTGCTGTTATTACCAAATGGTGCCTTTGAAGATAATATAGAGGCAAACCCATGCACACACACTCCTGAACATATCCACAGTCCCCTTCATCCCCCTCCACCCACCAACATACACTTGTGTCAAAAGTGTCTTCAATAAGAAAAGTAACTAAGAACTACTTTGTGGGGAAGAGTTTAAGGCTGTGAGTCTCCTTCTCTCTCTTCTGACTTGCCCCTCCTCTCCTGGCTCTGACGTGGCTCCTGTAAATCCCAGCTGTCCTCATTGTTGCCTTCCACTTGTCTTGGGGCTGAGAGAAGAAAGCCAAGCCCTTTTGTATTCACCACCCCAGAGGGTGGAGGCTCTGCACATCTCACTGCCCATTCTCAGAAGAGAGTGAGTAGCTGACTTCTCTGATTCTCACTGAAAAGTTGGGCAGCTGGGCAGTGACTTGAGACTGGGCTCCTGCCTTGGGAAGCTCCCAGTACTATGTCCAAGGCCAATGACTCACAGCCCTAGATTGCATTTTTCATATATTGTTTTGAATGCATTTTTAAATTCTGCCAATGAGAAGATCAATGATATAGCTCTATGTATTTGCTAGTGTCTTAATCAGTCTAGGCTACTATAGCAAGAACCACAGGCTATGTGGATTGCTCAACCAACATTTGAGCAAGTTTAAATATTCCAGAGGCTGGAAGTCTGAAATCAGGGTGCCAGCATCGTTGGGTTCTGGTGAGAGCCTTCCTCCTGATTTCCTCATGGGGGAGAGTGAGAGCAGGGTGGAGGAAAAGGTAGAGAAAAAGGAAAAGAAAGAGAGAGAGAGACAGAGAATGCTTCAGTGCACGTTCTCTCATGCCTCTTCTTATAAGGACATGAATCTCCTCATGAGGGCTCCACCTTCATGACCTAAGTACTTTCCAAAGCCCCTACCTCCTAACACCAACCCATTGGGAGTTAGAATTACAACTTATGAATTTTAAGGGGAACAAACATGCAGTTCTTAACACCTAGTAAGCTCCATATAGAGGTTCCTGGCCAATATCATCACTGCCTGCAAGAGATAACATATGGCATATCTTCCTTACCAAGAAAACTTGTAGTTAGCTAAACTAATTTAAGTCATTCATCCACTTAGAGCATAATTATAAAGCACACACAAGGTGTCAGGCTCTGTCCTAGGCACTGAGAATTTTGAAATGAGCAAGAGAGACAAAAGTACCTGCCCTTCAGGAGGCTCCTTTCTAGTGAAGGGAGACAGACAATAGTTGTGTATATAACAAAATCAGCTAGTGCTAAGTGCCATCATGCACATAAGATAGGGTTATGCATTCAAGAATAACACTGGGAGAAGGAAGCAGTTCTAGATTGACCTGAGAACCAAGTGAAAAGTGGGAGCCAGTTGTGCAAATATTTAGAACAAGAATGTATTGAGAAGAGCCAGCTTCAAGTTCAGAAGTCCTGAGGCTTAGTTAATGGCATTGATCAGTCATTTGGGAGTATAAACTGAAATACCATATTTTAAAGCCATAGTCATGGCAAAAAGCAAGTGCATTCAAGGCATCACTTTGGTTCTAAGTAGCTCTCTGTTCCCATCTTTTGGCCAAGCAGTGGACAAATTCAATGTGTTTCTCACTGCTTAATCCAATGTCTTTCCGTGATTTCCCTCAATCCACCTGTCTCTCCATTACTAAATGACTGAAATGGCAGCTGGATGTAAAGGATGAGAAGTGTGTATTTTCGTAAAGACTTGTCACGGTTGCATTACAGTTGGGCCACATGGAGAAGTGACAGAATTATCCTTCTTCTCACTCAGGAGAATTGTGAAATTGTACAGTGATGGAATTTGCTCTTGATCACCACTGTTTGATTGGCATGCTTCGAGAATTTACCAGTGCATTCATGGGTTAAAAGGGATATCCAGATAAAGGAGCCAAATGCTTTTGCTGGCTTACGCTGTATGGATAAATGGTTCTTATGAAGCAATGTGTTGATAGTTTTGAGGGTTAGTGAGGGAAGATTTAGGAGAAATTTTGTAAGAAACAAATAGATTTTAATTTTAGGGGAGCGGGATGGGAAGAAGAGTTAAAATATGACCAAAAAGCCGAAGAAGTAAATCCTAGTGTCTTATGTGAGGTCCGCTGAAAGAAGAGCCTGAGGCAGGGATTTATGTGCTGGTGATTTATAGAGGGAGAGCTCTCAGGAAAAAAAAAAAAACCTAAAACAAAACAAAAACTTATGAGAGAGTGAGGAAACAGGACAGGGCAGGAGAAAGAGTGGAGGGAGGGTGTGGTCTCAGGGAAAATCTGACCTCGGTCTGAAGCGCAGGCAGAGGGCTCTGGAACATAAACTACAGTGGAGCTGTCCTTGTTAGAGGTAAGGGGGTGGGATTTGTGTATCCCAGTGTCAGCTAGTCATCAGTTATGGGTGTCAGGGAGATTCCTTAACCTCCCAGGTGGGTGAGTGCTATCAGCCCGTGGGGACAATTTTCTGGAGCGGGGAAGCTGTAGGCAGCCAACAGTCACCACTTACAATAGCCATAGAATGGCCACACCAGAAAGCCATCTTGGTGGGTGTACTAGTCCATTCTCACATTGCTATAAAGCCATACCTGAGAATGGGCAATTTATAAAGAAAAGAGGTTTAATTGGCTCATGGTTCCACAGGCTGTACAGGAAGTATGATGTTGGCATCGGCTCAGGAAGCTCACAATCATGGCAGAAGATGAAGGGGAAGAACACACATCCCATGGCTGAAGTGGGAGCAGAGAGAGAGAGAGGGCAGGTGCTGCACACTTTTAAACAACCAGATGTCCCAAGAACTCACTATCATTAGAACAGCACCAAGGGGATGGTGCTAAACGATTCATGAGACACTAACCCCCATGATCCAACCACCTCCCACCAGGCCTCACCTCCAACATTGGGGATTAAAATTAGACATGCAATTTGCTAGGGACACAGGTCCAAACCCTGTCAGTGGAGTACTCATCAAGTCTCCTGCACGTAGATTCTCCCCCTACCAAAAAAGATCTATTTTTCTACAAAAGAAAATGCATACATTCATTTAATTATTAACTTATTTATTCAATAAGAGCTTACTGAGCATCTGCTATGTTCTAGATATTGGTGTTACATCAATGAGTGAACTGCATCTGTTGCCAGTCATCATCAAACTTAAGCAAATAGGGACGAGATACAACTAAATGAGACACTGTAAGACATGATGATAAGTGCCACGACAAGAGAGGTCAAGTTCATGGATGCTCAGAGCCCTCAGTGCAGCCAAGGGGGGAGAGTCCAGCACTATGCTGCCCAGCATGGTAATGATGAACACGTATGACTGTTGAATGCTGGAAATGTCACTAATTCCAATGGAGCTACGTTGTATGAAATACACATGGGCTATCAGGATGTAATATGCAAAAAAGAATGTGAAAGGTTCCATTGACAATGTTTATATCAAGTATATGTTAAAATGGCAACATTTTGAATATAGTGAGTTAAATAAACTGCGTTATTAAAATTAATTTTACTTGTTTAATGTGGCTGCTAGAAAATGTTTGTCACACATGGGGCTCGCTTTATATTTCCATTGAGCAGCACAGGTCTTGGGGCTTCGTAAAGCTTTATTTCTTCCCTTCTGCATCACAGAAAAGCTCACAGAACAGTCTTCTAGCTAACGTGGATGTCCACTGAATATTTTCTCATAATAAGGAAGATATAGCCAAGGGTCTCTAAATCTAATATTCAGCATTTCTGTTTGAGGCACCTGTGTTTTGTTTTGTTTTTAATAAGGACCTCTAATTATGGATTCCTCTTTATATTTTCCTCTGGTATTGAAAGGATCACAAACATACAATTTCCCTCCCACATCCCATCTAGATAATTGGAGTTTGATTCAACACTGTTTCCATCCACCACAGATACAATTCTCATTTCATGATTCCTTTCTTTCCCTTCTCTGCATGGAATGAGCATGAATATAAATCCGTAGATTCCAAAGTGAAAAGGCAAAGAAGTATAAATGGTTTGAAGTGCGTCTCTTTTCAAGTAATTTTTTCACCTAACCTAGTAAGATGTCACTCCACAGAGATTTCACAGTACAGCCACGCTACAAAGTATGATAATCGTTCAAAACATAATTGAAAGATTTCAAAAGTTGAACTGGAAGCATTTTTGTCAGAGTTTATTGCAACTATTTTGTATCTTTAAAAAAAAAGTTTATGAAAGTTCTGTGACAAGAAGATAAATTATGGAACCGTAAGAACGGGGAAATAAATGCATTCTGGAGACTGACAAACAGGGCAAATGACGAGAACATATAATTTTAGAACACAAAAAAAGGTAACTAAATTTGAAAAATCGCATTAGTGTATCATTTTCTGTATATGAGCCATTAGAGGGAAAAAGTGGAAATTACACCCTGTAACAAAGTAAAAATGTTTTCAGTGTTTAAAGGTAATTTTGTAATACTGCTACTATTACTTAAACTCTTACCTCTTATAAAAATCCAAAGACAGGACCCCTGGTGATATTACCTGTGTCTTAGGCAAAGAGCAACAATTTGAATTCCATTCAAACACATTTGTATTTTGCCAAGTGCTATCAAGCCCTGAGTTGCATAATTTGCCATATAAGTGAAATAGATACTTTTCCTCTGCACATTTATCACTCTCCTGTGGGCTTCATTACTGACAATCAAATCATAGAAGATGTACAAAATTGTCATGATGCACTTATTTTCTCATGATATTCGATACAAATAGTTCTTCTTTACAAATGGCCTCTTTTTTTTTTCTCTTTGCCACAACATTTTTGCTGTCTTTTCAGACTCTTAGGAAAGTTCCAGTGATAGACTTTTATTCCCAGCAAATATGTAGGCCTCCCTGTAAAACAAATATTTCTATTTGGGGAAAAATTAAAAATGCTTCAGACAGACAAAATCAGTGTTGTTTACAAGTAGTTCTTCTACTGTTACTCCATATGTGTGTCTGTGTGTGCATGTCTAACATGTGAAGGTATTTGTGAAGGTATCTCTTCCTTTAGAGGTCATACATGTCTCATTACTAAATCATCTTAAGGATTAAATTTAGGGTTACAATATCTAATACCCCAAATCTAGAAAATCCAGAAAAACAAAAAGTAAATGAGGCAGTAGGTAATAAATGTATAGCCTTCATTGCCTCGCTTTTATTTTTCTACTTTTTATTTTTATTTTCCTACTTTTTCAGAGGATTATGAGTACAAATAAGTTTCAGTCTACTCTGAACAACGATGGCAGGCAGTTGACACTGCACCTGTAATTGGGAAGACTGCAGGGAGCAGTGGGGACTGTGATAAACTGAAGACGCATTGCTTCTAGACGGAGGAACTGCTGTCAACTCCTGTTTTGGGTTACTATGTGGGATGCCATGTTTCCCCCCTTTATTTCTTTTCAAGAGAAGCCAAAAATCTGAATGTCTTTCATTGAGAGACAGACATTTTCTGATTTTTAAAAGTTGATAATGTTTTTAAAGTGTATAAGCACCAAACAAGCCAAAGAAAACACATTTTCCAGCGAGATACAGCCTGAAGACTGCCAGGGTGTGGCTTTTGTGGAAGAGACTTCTCTAAGTTTCTCGGGGAAGTCAAGGTCATTATACAAGAGTAGTGGTGTAGGTCCTGAGTCTTGTTGTCCCTCTTCTCTCCCTCCCAGCCAAGGGATCTGTTGGAAATGAGATCGTCTATTGATAGATGTTGCTTAAAATGTCATCTACGTTAGCTGCAAATATTCCACTTTTCTTACCAATATAGGTGGTATTTGAAAGTTAAAAATAGTGATTTCTGGCCGGGCATGGTGGTTTATGCCTGTAATTCCAGCACTGTGGGAGGCCGAAGTGGGCAGATGGGTTGAGCTCAGTAGTTCAAGACTAGGCTGGGCAACATGGAGAAACTCTGTCTCTACCAAAAATACAAAAAATTAGCCAGGTGTGATGGATGCGCCTTTGGTCCCAGCTACTTAGGAGGCTAAGGTGGGAGGGTCGATTGAGCCCAGCAGGCAGAGGTTGTGGTGAGCCAAGATCACGCCACTTCACTCCAGCCTGGGTGATAGAGTGAGACCCCATCTACAAAAAGAAAGAGAGAGAGAGAGAGAGAGAGAGAGAACACAACAGCAACAGTGATTTCCTCTATCATCAACAACCATCACAACATTATCGTCATCAACATCATCAGGAGTAGCATCTAGTTAAATATGTTTCAGGACAAAAAATGAAAGATCTACAAATAAGACCACTTTTATTTTCTAGACTTCAAGTTAATTTCTGTTTCTAGCAGGGCAAACAGAAGGCTTTAATTTTAATCTTTTACGGGCTCTTCTTTCCCTAAAGTTGAGCCAGGGATCTAGAAAGGACTCCAGCACATGGTGTTTGGAGGGAAGAGGGGGCAGCTCTCTGGAAGGATGGACAGCCTGTTGGGTTACAGGGACACATTCATCACACCAGTCAGGATGCTCTCTCTGGCATCTGGGCCATGCTAAGAGGACGGATATTTTTCAGCAAGGCTGCCTCTGGTGTCATGGCTGCCTAGACGCAGCAAAGATATTGAATCCCTGGGATGCTGACTTCCATTCGCTGCGCAGTTTCTCCTCCTCCCTCCTCTCCTCCTCCCAGCCAAAGTGGACTCTCTTTTCCATCTGGAATTGGTGGGGGACAGGGCATGAGGAAGACCCACTCTCAACCCCCACTTCTGATTAAATACGTTTTCTTTTATTTCTGTTCCAAATTCTCTAAGCTTCCCTAGAGATTTAAACTTTTGGAAATAAAAACCATGGGGAGGTACTGGGTATTTCCGCTTTCTACTCTGCCACTTCCCTTCCCAGACATAAGAAACACCACCCATAACTACATGGACGGGTTGGAGACAAAACACAGATTAAATTACAGAAGTATCTCCTTACAGTCACCAATCTGGCTTCTCCAGCCACCTCTACACCCGCTCTGTGCTGGATCTCACTAGGTATTGTCTCTATTTTTCAAAGCAACTTGTATGAAGTAAATATTCTCATCCGTGTCAGTTATCTATTGACAGTGCTCCATAACCAAAACCTCCAAATCTCGGTGCCATAAACTTTAACAGTGTTTTAGCTCGCCAGTCTGTGAAGTACAGGTGACCCGGGCTAGAGCTGGGCTGATCTCAGTTAGTCCTCTTCGTAAATCTGTGATCAGCTTCCATGAGGGAGTACAGCCTCTGCCTATCTGCACTGGGCTCACTGACATGTTTAGGGGATTGACTAGTGGTTGGATGATCTAGGACAGCCTCAACTATGATGGCTGGGACACCTTGGTCCCATACCACACCTCTGTAATTGTGGAACAGGCTAACCTAGGCATTCTCTCCTTATAGCAATGGCTGAGGGAAAAAACATGAACAAGTCCATCCAAGTAAGTAAGCATTTTTCAAGTTTTTGTTTGCATCACACTTGCTAATATCCCAGTAGACAACATGGCACAGTCAAGCCTACAGTCAGAGGAGGAAGACACGAGTAAGTTAGCTGGCAAAGGGCATAGATAGAGAGAGAACTGAAGTACTGGGTCCCATAAGACAAGCACTACCCCATTTCCTGAATTATGGAACGGAAGCTGGAAGAATGAAACCATTTGTGTAGGGCCAGAGCCCGAAATGAAGGCGGCTGGGCTTTGAACCCATACATGCCTGCTTCCAAAACTGGACTCCTAAGCGCATGATTCTGCTGCCTTAACTTTTAAAAGGTGCTTATAAAAACAATTCTCCATGTTAATGCAGCATCTTCCAGGTCAAACGGAGTGCTGGGTGATTGCCTGCTTAATATGGTTTATAGAGAAAGCAAACTTCAAGCCAAAACACCCTAATTTCCCCTAAACATACGTAATCATCTTAATTTTCTCTTTTCCTCTGTTGACATAGCTTAGGGAAGACAGCTCCTTTGTAGCATCAGCCAGTGTTTCCCTGGGAAGCAGCATGCAGGGAAATAGGGTTGGCATTCTTCCCTTCTAAAAAATACATTTCATGTAATCCCACTATCTTTCCTGAGCTGGTCCTTCACAACCCACTGGGAATCTCTGTTGCTTAACTGGACTCTTTTCCAATGGGTTTGAACCCCCCTGCATATCTGCAATCAGGCTTCTATTGGGCAATGTGGGACCAGATTTAGTCCCAATCACTTGAATCCATTTGGAGGCCGAATTTCATTCCTAATGAACAAACTGCTCAAGCAGTGCTGATGCATCTGGAAGGACTAGGTCACTGACCAGTGCCTGGTTGGTTCCAGAGGGCAGTGTTGTCCTAATCCGAGAGACAGATCACATTTTTGAAGAGCTAAATGCAAACTTGGCATCAGGAGGAGCTCTCTCCATGCGTCGACATGACCAGGAATTGCCAACTTGGTTTTACGGATGATTAGACTCTTTAGAATCTGGCATGAAACCCTACTTATAGACTCAAATTATAATGATAGTGATCATATAGCAGCAAAAATTTTCTGAACCTTTGTCAGGTACCAGGACCTATACGAAATTCTTTCTTTGCATTTTATCTTCGCGACCATCCTACGATGTTGATGTCGCTACATGCCCATTTTCCACCTGAAGACAGTGAGATTTAGGTGACTTCCTTCCCAGGGCCACACTGCCAGCCAGAAAGTGACAGACATGGCCAGGGAGTGGGCATAACACATGATCGTTAGGAGGTTAGCAAACTTTGTCTGTAAAGGGCCAAATAGTGAATAATTTAGGCTTTGCAGACCATGCAACAACTCCTCAACTCTGCTGCTGTGGAGAGGAAGTAGCCATAGATAATTTGTAAGCAAATGGGTGTGACTCTGTGCCAATAAAACTTTACTTACAAAAGCAAGCAGTGACCTGGATTTGGCATCACTTTCGAGCTCTGTGGCTTGGATGATTTCCTCAGCTTCTTTTGGATCACAGTTTTGTCATCTCGAAAATGAAGATGGGCAGGGAATGGTGGCTCGAGCCTGTAATCCCAGCACTTTGGGAGGCCAAGGCAGGCAGATCACAAGGTCAGGAGTTCGAGACCATCCTGCCTAACACAGTGAAACCCCATCTCTACTAAAAATACAAAACAATTAGCTGGGCATGGTGGCGGGCACCTGTAGTCCCAGCTACTTGGGAGGCTGAGGCAGGAGAATGGCGTGAACCTGGGAGGCGGAGCTTGCAGTGAGCCAAGATCACACCACTGCACTCCAGCCTGGGCGACAGAGTGAGACTCCGTCTCAAAAAAAAAAAAAAAAGAAAAAGAAAATGAGGATGATAATAATCATAATGCTGAATTTATAGGGTGATTTTGAGGAGTAAATGACTGTTGCATAGAAAGTTCTTGTTTATGTTATTACTAATGGTTTATATTATTGCTAATTATTACTAATTACAAAGAGATATTGTGAAAGGCTGCAGAGGAGAGAAGTCAACAGCAGATCCTCCCTGGGCATGAGTCTCACCCCTCCCAGTTACCCGCTGAGTGGCCCTACCTCTCTGAGCCTCAGTTTCCTTTTCTTGTAAAGTAAAGAATAGTAAAAGGATGACTGTCACAGAATGATTACAAAGGTGAAGTAAATTTAATGCCTGTGAAGCTTTTAGAATAGTGCCTGGCACATGGCAAACACTTTCTGGGTGCTCGCTGTATTACTATTATTGAATAATCATGAATTGAGCCCAAATGGGCCTAGCTTCCAATCTCAGGCTCTTTCCCACCCTGTGCTCCTGCAGGGGTTCTTAAGTACTTTATACTATCTGGCAACCCCCCGGTGATCTGCTGACACCTATGGACCCCTTTTCAGAATACTGTTTTTGAAAGCATAAAATATATAAAAGATTGCCCAAACATCTCATTATACAGGAATACAGTTACCAAAATATTTTTAAAAACACACACACAAATTTTGATGCAGTTATAGATGAGCTTCTTTATTAACACATTAGATAACGAAATCGGTCAGTGGGCTTAATAACTGCTACAATTTTGAAATAGAAATACATGTCCATGATATTTCAATATCTCTGCAACAACTGTAATGTGACATGCAGAGATCTCCGATTTGTATTGGTGCTAAAGTCACAGGCCCCATGACTTGGTGGCTACATTTATAATAGTAGGAATGCTAAATTTCACTTAAAGGTTGATAAAAATAAAACTCTGGATTTTTCTTTGTTTGTTGTTTTTTAAATGCGCATTTATGAAATTCCCAGATTCATGGGACCCTTGATGTCCATAGGCTCCCAGGCCAGGAGCCTCTGTGCCTACTACCATGAAGAAGCCATTTTAAATGATAATAAACCTAAACAAGGCTAGTGCTCATCCACGTAAATACTCCTTGCGTCTAGATCTTTTGGCACACAACCATCGATTAGATTTGGGAGAGCGACGTCCACAAAAAGAGCCAGGACTTCCTATGCCTGTGAGATCACAAAGCATTCATTCATGGGTATGTGAGTGAGAAATTAGGAACTGCCTTGTCCCCTAATTTGATGCCCTACATGGGAAAAGATTGTCATTGGAACTAAGCCAACGAGAGGTAATAGAAACATGATACCAATGACCTCATCCAGGAAAAATAGCTGTTGTCACAGGACAGAGATGCTGAGTATTTGTAGGTTTCGGGAGAAATATATTTGTTAGTGAAATGGAGCTTACTCTGGAGTGAGTAAAGGTGAATTATTTGTCAGATGACTAGAGGAGGTTTATGCAATATAGTCTTATTGAGCGGAGCTATTAACAGAGTGAATTGCTATTGTGACATGCCATTAAATTGTTTTTAGTGTCCACAAAGGTATCATTCAGGAGCTGGCAGGGTTAGTAACAGAGTTGTATTTTTGGTGGACAGCAGTAGATCTTGAAACAAAATAGCATATTTTACAAAAAAGTAAAATATGACCAAAGCTGAAAGTCTATAGTCAGAGGTAGTCATTTGCAGCTACTTGACAAGCACCCCGAGGATCTGAACAAGGCTTTCTGGATCCACACTGTTGTAGCTCGTGGAGGCTGAAATCTGAGCAATCCATCAGGAAGAGGAAATGAAGGAAGTGAGGGGTAGAGAGAAATCTGAATCCTGGGCTCTTTCAAGGATGTTCTATCTGGTCCATGAATGTACCTCCAAAATTTAGCAGAGGGATTGGCTTAATAACTATTGGCTGAGGGAAGGAAAAAGGAAAAAGAAAAGAAGAAAGGGAAGAGAAAAAGAAAGAGGGAGGCAGGAAAAAGAGAGGAGAGAGTGAATGAATTAGCCAACCAAACTATTGGTGGTATATTGATGGTATCTATAGATGCATGTGTGGGTTTGTGTGTGCATGAAGATGTATTTATTCATTTGTTATTTTTCAATAAATATTTATTGAGTGTCCACTAAGTGTTCGGCACTGTGCCAGAAACTAAAA
>NW_012101920.1:2217600-2220041 GCF_000951045.1 Mandrillus leucophaeus
GCGCATTTATGAAATTCCCAGATTCATGGGACCCTTGATGTCCATAGGCTCCCAGGCCAGGAGCCTCTGTGCCTACTACCATGAAGAAGCCATTTTAAATGATAATAAACCTAAACAAGGCTAGTGCTCATCCACGTAAATACTCCTTGCGTCTAGATCTTTTGGCACACAACCATCGATTAGATTTGGGAGAGCGACGTCCACAAAAAGAGCCAGGACTTCCTATGCCTGTGAGATCACAAAGCATTCATTCATGGGTATGTGAGTGAGAAATTAGGAACTGCCTTGTCCCCTAATTTGATGCCCTACATGGGAAAAGATTGTCATTGGAACTAAGCCAACGAGAGGTAATAGAAACATGATACCAATGACCTCATCCAGGAAAAATAGCTATTGTCACAGGACAGAGATGCTGAGTATTTGTAGGTTTGGGGAGAAATATATTTGTTAGTGAAATGGAGCTTACTCTGGAGTGAGTAAAGGTGAATTATTTGTCAGATGACTAGAGGAGGTTTATGCAATATAGTCTTATTGAGCAGAGCTATTAACAGAGTGAATTGCTATTGTGACATGCCATTAAATTGTTTTTAGTGTCCACAAAGGTATCATTCAGGAGCTGGCAGGGTTAGTAACAGAGTTGTATTTTTGGTGGACAGCAGTAGATCTTGAAACAAAATAGCATATTTTACAAAAAAGTAAAATATGACCAAAGCTGAAAGTCTATAGTCAGAGGTAGTCATTTGCAGCTACTTGACAAGCACCCCGAGGATCTGAACAAGGCTTTCTGGATCCACACTGTTGTAGCTCGTGGAGGCTGAAATCTGAGCAATCCATCAGGAAGAGGAAATGAAGGAAGTGAGAGGTAGAGAGAAATCTGAATCCTGGGCTCTTTCAAGGATGTTCTATCTGGTCCATGAATGTACCTCCAAAATTTAGCAGAGGGATTGGCTTAATAATTATTGGCTGAAGGAAGGAAAAAGGAAAAAGAAAAGAAGAAAGGGAAGAGAAAAAGAAAGAGGGAGGCAGGAAAAAGAGAGGAGAGAGTGAATGAATTAGCCAACCAAACTATTGGTGGTATATTGATGGTATCTATAGATGCATGTGTGGGTTTGTGTGTGCATGAAGATGTATTTATTCATTTGTTATTTTTCAATAAATATTTATTGAGTGTCCACTAAGTGTTCGGCACTGTGCCAGAAACTAAAAATGTGCTCAATGAGACAAAAAAGGACGAAGCTCTCAGATGACTTACATTTGAGTGAGGGATTCAGATAAACAAGGATCAAAATAAGCTTACTTCAAGATAGTGCTAATATTATAAAGAAAACAAACAAAAAATAAAAACATTGTAACAAGGGAGAGGGTAACTAGAAGGAAGCTATGGCTGGACATAGTGGCGCACGCCTACAATCGCAATGCTTTGGGAAGCCCAGGTGTGAGGATTGCTTGAGGCCAGGAGCTTGAGACCAGCTTAGGCAATGTATTGAGATCCTGTCTCCAAAAAAAAATGTTTTAATAGAAAGAAGGGGCTAGTTTGGGTAGGATGGAGGCCCTGAAACTGAAACCTTGATGACAAGGAACCAACCATGGAAAGATCAGTGGAAACCGATGTTTGATTGACGGCCACCCACATGTCAGACATGCACTCAGTTCTTTGCACCCATTATTTGATTTAATCTTTACTGAAAACTGTGAGCAGAGTATTTAGAACAACTTCACAGATGACAATGAAGAAAGTGAGACTCAGAGAGACAAGATGACTTGCTCACAGTCAGAGGGCCAGGAAGAGGCAGAGGCATGATTTGAACCCTGATTTGCTGGATCCAAAGCCTCACAGATGAGCCAGGGCACCCCGTTGCCTCAAGACCAAGGGAAGCTCTTTATTCCTGTTCATGCTAACGAGGGGAGAAGAATTTGCTCTAAAATCTCTGTCTTTCGATTTGCAAATGAGTGGTTTTTTTTTTTTTAATACCATGTTCTGGCTGTTTTCTGGCTGGTCACTTGGCTTTAATCCACAAACTTGTTGGTAATCCAGACAGTAGATTTCATCTTTAGGGTGATTCCTAAATGATACTAAAGAAAATGTACTTCTTTCCTATTGATCAAAGAACTGAGTCATCTTCCTAAGTTAGATGGGGGTGGGGGAAAGGGACAGAGACTTAAAGAAAACAAATTCTTCCACTGAAGAGTCTCAATCCCATATGGGACATGTTTTCTCATAACTAAGCTCATATGGGCTGAGCTATGTGGACTGTTAGAAAAATAGAGCAATTTTAGTATCAACCAGCCACATCCTGCTCCATTTCTGCCTTGATGCCTTGGTTTTATTGTTTGTTTGTTTTCTTGTTCAGTACCTGCTTCATCGGGGCCAGTGGATTTGGTGTTTCTTGTTGTTTTTTGGTTTTTGTTTATATTTTAAGATAGTAGATTGCCATAAAACA
>NW_012101920.1:2227057-2238158 GCF_000951045.1 Mandrillus leucophaeus
ATTCTTCTGCCTCAGCCTCCCAAGTAGCTGGAACTACAGGCACACGCCACCACACCAGGCTAATTTTTGTATTTTTAGTAGAGACAGGGTTTCACCATATTGGCCAAGCTGGTCTTGAACTCCTGACCTCAGGATCCACCCCCCTCAGCCTCCCAAAGTGCTGGGATTACAGGCATGAGCCACCGCACCTGGCTGGGCAGAAGCACTTTCATATGCGCCAGGAGGAAGTCCAAATTCATAACCCCCTCTGTTGAGCACTTTGGTAAGATATCAAAGGCCCATGAAGTGAACAACAGCTGTGACCCCGTACTTACATATCTAGCAATCTAGTAGGAGAATCTCTGCACTAAGATAATTATATCCAGTGAAACATTGGTAAAATAATGAAAAATTAGAAACAACAATAATGTCCAATAATAAGGAAATAATTATTTATTTTTGTCAGTAATATAAAGGCTTATATTATTTTAGGGCGGTACTTCCCAAATTTTAGTTATTTGCACACCATTTTCACAATGTGCCATAGCTCTACTCTTTATTTATTATTTAATTTTTAAATTTTGTATGTACATGGTAGATACATACATGTATGGAGTACGTGTGATGTTTTGATCTAGGCATACAGGGATTGGTTACATTTTTTTAAAATCGGGCAATAGATTGTCACCTACCATTAAAAATTCATGTTTATAAAATGAAAGGTTTCCCACATATTAAGGAGGAGGAACAACAGGCAACTTACAAAATAGTATGTACATTATAATCTGTACCATACTACATCCATTTATAGTTATATCAATAAATGGATGTGACTATGGATAGATAGTGTTGGGTAATATTACATCGTTATGATACAATTTATCATAGGCAGTACTCTTCTTTACATTTTTCTATTACTTCCAGATTTTCCTTATGAAACATAACATTATCACCAGGAAAATATGCACACACACAATGAATGAAGGTTGGTGTTGAAGGTACAAGTTTGGCCATTAGTCTACACAGAGTGGCTCTGCATGTCCTCTCCCCTCCCGGGCCTTACTTAACCCTTGGTTGGAAGATCCACCCTTTTTCTGTGGCCAGCACTGGCTCCTGGCATCCTTCTGCTTGCCTTTAGGTTTTCAGCACAAATTCCTGATCTGATTCACCAGGTCCTACTTAATATGTATTACCAACCCTGTGTTGACAATTTCAGAAAAGCTCAGCGCTGCTTTTATACTCGTTTTCCTCTCGGAATGGTAGCCGGCAAAGGGTGTTCTTAGAGATGGGTGGTCCTGTGTCTTACTAATTCCCATAAAGGGAAGGGGAGTGGTAGAAGAAAAAATAAGTAGGAAACGAAAGTGTTTAGTTATGTGTGTTTGATAGTGGCTCAGTGGGTTTACATATTATGATAGTTATCAATTCCTTAGCACTAGATGCTGGGAATCTAAATCTATGTAAGACTCAAGAAGTGGTTGTGTGTCTTGCATGTGAACTGTATCTCAGAGCTAAAATTAAAAAAAAAAAAAAAAAGAAACAGTCATGGGAGCAAGGGAGAGCAAAAGCCAAAGGTGAGTTTTATTTGTTGTTGTTATTTAAAGTAACTGGATCGGCCAGGCGCGGTGGCTCACACCTGTAATCCTAGCACTTTAGGGGGACCAAGGTGTGCAAATCACTTGAGGCCAGGAGTTCAAGACAAGCCTGGCCAACATAGCGAAACCCCATCTCTACTAAAAATACAAAAAGTTTGCCAGGCGTGGTGGCGCGAGCCTGTAGTCCTAGCTACTCAGGAGGTTGAGGCATGAGAATTGCTAGAGCCCGGAAGGTGGAGGTTGCAGTGAGCTGAGATTGCTCCATTGCATTCCAGCCTGGGTGACAGAGCAAGACTCCGTCTCAAAAAATATATGTGTGAATAATAAATAAATAAATAAAATAAAGTCACAGGGCCGACTGATTTCAGAGGAACGTGTATGTTGAAGGGCAGTGTGGTTAGCAGAGAAGATCTCAGGTGCTGGATTCAGAGTTGCCTGGATTCAGACCCAGGCCCTGAATTTATCGACTTTGCTACCTGGAACAGAGACAGTCCTATTTAGCAATTAATACGGGTATCCAGCAACCAGACACCCAAGTTCCAATCCCAGCTTAGCAATTTCTACGTGTGCCATTGTAGGGAAGTCACTTAAAGTCTCTGAGCTCCACTTCTGTGCATGCAAAATGAGTGAAATGCTATTTCTTTTTCAGAATCAGAAATATATTATTAAGCCTCTGACACAGGGATGATACATAAAATGGTGACTAATATTATCACTCTCAGTGATGATGATTTCATTTTATGTATGCGTCTTGCAAAGAGTAAGAAAAATAAGAATATGAGGAAGAGGGAAAGATAAATCAGATTAGGTTGTTTATAATGATTTCATCAAATGGAGAACTCCTGAATGTTTTGTTATGTGTTTTGTTTTTTTGTGAAACACACAAGAAAGTCACCAGGACATCTGTGGAGGCATGTGTGTGCTCCCCTCCATATTAGATTACATGTTTTAGGACAATGAATCAGGGAAAGAAAAGTAATAAATAATGCATGCTGACAATGTGATCATGTTTATTAAGAAGCAACAGCCTTGTCATCTTCATTTTCTTCTTCAGTGATTCTCTTCTCTAAGGGTTTTCTCTGCAGGGACTCCCTGCAATCTAGCTGGAGGCCATTCTCTAATTCCTGTTTGCAGAAATACCTGCTTTGCAAAAAAAAAATAAGTTAAAGACTGAACACCTGGGTCCTCTGATGAGTCTCCCATCAAATGCAGCCCATCATTAGAGGTCGCATCTCAGTTTTGAACATCAGGGAGAAACAAGTGTCCCCACTCCACGCCTCCTGCATGTTGGTGCCTTCCCACCCTCTGTTCTTGCTCCTGTCTTTCTGCTGTGAGTTTTCTAAGAAGTATCTTTAGGCATCTAGATTTTGAAAAAGAAAAGAAAAGGCCAACTTTTCTTTTCCTAGAAATTTGCAGCTGCTAAAACCAGATGTTGACATTAGTGCCTTGTGACATCCTAAGATTTTAATTGGGGTTGCATTTTAATCTGCTATTCTTCACTCATATGCACTTGAATGACCCTGAAAAAAAAAAAAAAAAAAAAAAAGCCACACTAGCAATCCTAGTCTCTCAGATGCCTGGAGCAGAATTTTGCCCTGTAAAATTGAAGAGTGTTGCATATTGAGAAAAAGAGAGGGAGCGAGCCAGGTTGAGAAAGTGGGAGTGGTGAAGGAGAGTAGAGGGAAAGGGAGAGGAAGAGAGAAGGAAGAACTTGCAGGCGGCAGCTAGGAGCACCTTGGCTGGAGTGGAAGGAACCTCACATGTGCCTCAGCCTCAGCCTTGTATCACCTCTTTGAAAATGTAATGATCAATCTGACCCAGGCAGTAACTGTTCAGACATACCCTTTCCTCAAATGTCTTGCTGTCTGTGTCCCAGGTTCTGAAAGAGGGTTCTATCTTTTGAGAACAGAGCTAGCTTAGGATTTCAGTCAAGGGTCAGCTTATATGTCTCTAAATACCCTTGAATCCCCTGCTACCACTCAGTTTTCTCATTATTCTTTCTGCCTCCCGGCCTTGTTTTTTTTTTTTTTTTTTTTTTGAGATAGAGTCTCACTCTGTCACCCAGGCTGGATTGCAGTGGCACCATCTCGGCTCACTGCAACCTCAGCCTCCAGGTTCAAGCAGTTCTCCTGCCTCACCCTCCTGACCTGGCTCATTTTTGTATTTTTAGTAGAGATGGGGTTTCCCTATATTGGCCAGGCTGGTCTCAAACTCCTGGCCTCAGGTGATCTGCCTGCCTTGGCCTCCCACAGTGCTGTGATTACAAGTGTGAGCTATGACGCCCAACCCTGCCCGTAATTTGTATTGTCCTCAAATAAAAAGCTAATCTTAGAAAACCACAGAGGTCTCCCTCTCTCTCCATTCTCCTTCCTAGTATTATACCATCTCTTCATCCCAAGACCTGCATCATCTTGCTGAAGGTGGGTGTACTGTGACACTTTATTGTTGAGTGCCAAGCCCATTGTGCTTAAAATATTCACTAAATAGTCAATTACCTGTGTACAGAATCCATGTTTAATTAGCTTGTCCTGACATAAAATATCAGGATTTTATGTTCCCCGGCTTACCTCTGACATTCATTTTTAAATTAATGTTTTGTCTTCTTGCTTCCTTCATTCCCTGTCTTCCAGCCTTCCTCTCTTATTCTCTTTCTACCATTTTCTCTCTTTCACGATGCATATCTCTTCGCTCTTTCTCCTTCTTTTCTCTCCCTGCTAGCATTAGATTAAGTTACAAAAGCAGTAGTATCTGTGTTTTTAATATTATTCATTGCATGGCTTTCCTGACCTTCCTTTTCCCTCCAGGGTGGGAATGCAGCCCCTGAATTCCTTGACGGGTGGCCACGCTTTGACACCTTAGACTCTAACTTGCTCACCTTCTTCCAACTGTCTTCAGTTCGTTCCATTTTGACCACTGCCATCGTTGGCTTCTACATGATCCCTATTTGTGTCTCAACTTGGTCCCTTCAGCCAGGAGCGCTGAGCTGCCTGTTGCTTGCCTCTGATGTGCCTCCATTTCCTGTAATTAATCTCAGCTTTCCCACAGCTCAGAAGCTACATGACAGACACAAGGATAAAGCACCCAGTTCGAGCCAGCTCCAGCATCTCTCTGCTTGTATCCATTCCTCGTGGTCTGCCACTTTGGTAGGCATCATCTTGCCCCAGAGGTGGCACATATGCATGCCATGCAGAAAACACAATACTGACTTCTGTTCAAAGAAAATCAAACCACCAGAGAGTGAGGTCATGCAAGCGGGCAGGTCGTCACATTCTCAACAGGGAGCTTTGCTGGGTAATTCTACTTAAAAATACATATATTTACATTTTTATTTATGTTTAGTTCTATGTATATTCAGTGTTCCAAGAAAAACTAATAAAAATCAACTAAACATCTAGCCATTCCAGTAAATTCTATCGCATTGCCAAATATAGTATTGGGAACATTGTCCTAATGCTGTCGTCTCCGTGGTATCAAAAGCCAGTATCACTCTGTGTTCTTGATTTTTTCTTATCGACATTCCTGACACTGGCTTTGGGGTGTGTTCAGCACCAAAAGGTCTGTTTTGCCTAACCCTTTGACCAATAGAACAAATAGATTGGAACAATCTGTCCTTGTAAGGGTTCTTTATAAAAATGTTGTCCTTGCATTCTTTGATAGATTTTTTGCCATTTTTTCTGGAAAAAAAAAAAATAGGCCACATTTCATGGACAAGACCTTGATACTATCTGGAGGCAGATAGACACAAAAGTACTTTGAAAAATTGAAGGCATTCTACTCATTCTATTCTCTAAACAGTTAAAGGTATCCTGCTTCCCCCATGAGTCTCAATTTCCTCACTTATAAAGTGGGCACAACTCAGTGGGCCAGACCAATAGCAACCTCTGTGAGATAACCCATAAAGAAGTGCTCTGAAAACCCCCGAATGTTCTAACAATGAAAACACTGTGCTCCATCTTCATTTCTATCTGGAAAATAGAGCAAATTATTATATTTTCCTTGAAGCTGTCTACAAGAAGTGTTTGGCTGGATTAGCCAGTTAATGTTAGCAAACTGTGTTGAGATATTAAATTGAAAGGTTTTATAAAAAAGAAAGCAATATATGTTTTTTTCTGACACTGCAGAATGTTTAGTGTTCATTTAACTGGGAGCATGGCACACCTCAATATAAATTTCCTCATCATTTGACACTTTTTATTGTCTCTGCTTACCATCTGAAATATGGAAGCTGGGCATTTGGAAAGAGGGGAGTTTGTGTATCTCAGGATTTTGACTTGTCTGTGTCTTCCGAAGGAGATGCATCCTCTACGTATTACACAGCAACTTGCTTTGCTCACTTAACGATATAGCATGGACACTCTTACAGTTCAGCAGCTACAGAGCTACATGGCCAACTCAATGTTTTTACGCACACACACGTTACATAATTTTACATAATTATGATCACATTATATGATATTTGCTGCTTTTATATTTTGTTGGTCATCTTCTCCCTTTCACTGACCCTTTCACTGTTGGTCCCATCCCATATCCACTGCACTCCTCTATCCCACCCCATCCCATAACCCAAGTCAACAACTTGAAGAGACATTCACACTTTATGCCATGGGAAAATGACCTGTTTGTGACATTTATACTCCTTTTCTCTCTCCCTGACATCTCTCCCTGACATCTCTCCCCTGACAAAGAAACACACACACACATGCACATGCAGACACACACACACACACAAGGGTTGTGGCACTGCCTTTTTAGTTTTTAATCTATGTTTGTGAAAATGGCAAGCATCCTCCAAGAATGAAGACCTAACCTCAAATTTGTATCTGGTTGCTTTTTGTCTTATTTTTTAAATTATCATATGGTAAAATTGACTTTCTCCTGTGATGTACACTTTTATGAACTTCCATTCATGTATAGATTTGTGTTATGACCACAACAGTGAGGACCCAGAAGAGCTCCATCCCTCCAGAAAACTCCCTCCTGCTTCGCTCTCCAGTCACACCCTCCCCCTACCCTATTCCTTGTCAACCTTTAATTTGTTCTCCATCTCCATCGTTTTGTCTTTTAGTAATGTATATAGATAGAAACCCGCAGTAATTAACCTTTGGGGACTGGCTTCTTTCATGTAGCATAAGGCCTTTGTGATCTGTACGAGTTGCTGCATGCATCTGCTGATTACTCCTTTGCATTGCAGAGGAATGTTCTGCTGTATGGATGCACTGCCATTTGTTGATAAGTTCTCCCAAGAGTGGAGATTTCCTATGGTGCTGGTTAAGTATGTGTGTTTATTTTATTTTATTTTATTTTATTTCATTTCATTTTATTTTAAGACAGGTTCTTGCTCTATCACCCAGGCTGGAGTACAGTGGTGCAACCATAGTTCACTGCATCCTTGACCTCCCGGGCTCAAGGATCCTCCCACTTCAGCCTCCAGAACTGAGACTGGAACTACAGGTGTGCACCACCATGCCCAGCTAATTTTTTATATTTTGTAGAAATAGGGTCTCCCTATGTTGTCCAGGCTGGTCTCAAACTCCTGGGCCCAAATGATCCTCTGACCTCAGCCTCCCAAAGCACTGTGATTACAGGCATGAGCCACCACACCCAGACAATATGTTTGTTTTTATTATTCCATTTCTAGTAGTTCAGTTTTAGGTAGTGTATTAGTGTGTTTTCTGTGGCTTATAACAGAATATCTAAAAGTCGTCAATTTATAGAGAAAAAAAAGTATTTATTATAATTACAGAAGCTGAGAAGTCCAAGGTTGAGGGGCTGCATCTGGTGAGGGCCTTCCTGCTGGTGGGGACACTCCACAGAGTCCCAAGGTAGCATAGGGCATCACACTGTGAGAAAGCTGTGTTAAGGTGCCATGCACAAGTCTCTCTTCCTCCTATAAAGCCACTAGTTCCACTCCCATGTAAACCCATTCATTCATTAACCCTTTAATGCATGAATGGATTCATCACCTCTTCAATGCCCCACCTCTCAATACTGCCAGGCAGGGGACAACATTCAAACTATAGCAAGTAGAGAGTGTATATTGGTGCATACATTTACCAAATTAAAACATGGAGAAAACCAAGGGATGGAAGAGCTAATTGTTAATGGAACTTAAAATTAATTTGAGCTTAAATGACAGATGGACTACTGGGAATAATAACTCCTTCCACCACGTACTGGCTACTTGCTGTATGTCAGGCACTGTGCTGAACACTGTATTTCAATATTTTATTAACTCTCTTAAAGCCCACTCCAGTAGACACTCTTAATTCTGTTTTATGGAAGAGGAAACTGTAACATCAAAGTAGTTAGAGGAAAGTATCCAATCCTCCCTCCCAAACACTGGAACTTTCCAGCAGTTTGTGCTTCTCTTGGCTTGAGTTAAGAGTTTCAAGTCTCTTTTCACTCAGTAGTTTAGATAAACTTGATATTATAGTTTCCTTTCATTCCTCTAAGTGATGCAAATTGCTTTACCCAAAGAAAGGCATCACATTACACCATTACAGGAAAAAAAAATCTACTGAGGAAGAAGGGGAAAAGAGATGTTTGGATTTTTTTCTCCTTCATTTTTCTTTCTAGCTGATTAAAATGACTGTTAGGATCCATTTTCCCCTTCTTTCTTAAGTGAAGATATTCCAATCTTACATACAGAAGCAAAATGAAGAAAAGAGATGATCGGTTATGTGGCTTAATGGATTGATATCGTCTAGATGATTCACAAAGCAGGGAGGATGGTGTGTCTGCCCTCCTCTGCCTTCCCCTGTGTGTGTGGGGATGGCGCTGGGGTTCTGAAAAATTAAAATACATGAAATGAACCAGTTACCTACTTCAATTTCCCACTGTAGTTATCCTGGTTTGCCTTTATCATTGAAAATAACACTTCTGCAGCTAAAAATCTAAGAATTAGATTTACAAAATACTGAAAAAACTGCTAACAAATTTTTCTTCTATTAGCTATGTAGCATCCACAGCCGGGCAGACAGATGGATAAAATATTTGTGTTTCTTTTTTTTTTTTTTTCCCATCCTAAACACTGTATATCAAGTAAATAGTTTTTCCCAGGAAGGATCTTGCTGGCTCCATCACCAAGAATTCAGCTCCTGCAGGTTACATAACTGTGCGTTAGGCATTGAACAGCTCAAGATTCCAGGGTCTCTGAACGACTGATATAAATGGAATCACTTTGTAAATGGCTGTCAGGAACTGCCCCTCCATTAAGGAGCCACATCTAACCCATCACAATTGCCACCATCCCTCTCTCCCCCATCAAATCTGCTGCTAAATCCTGTTTGGTCTAACTCTGAAGTGGCCCTCAAATGAGTCCCTAACTCTCTTCAACCCCACAGCTGCTGCTTCATCCAGGACTTTGTCACCTTTCAGACGTATTTATATCATCGCCCTCTAGCTGGTCTCTGTGCATCTAGCCCCTCTAATCCATTCTTCTTATTGGCAACAGGAGCATCTTTGTAAACCACAGCTCTGACCTGATCATGTAGTTCCAAAGATACTACAGATCCCAGGGCTCCAAACAATATTTCCAGAAGTGTAGTGGATAAGATGCTTTGGAGGAATATACAAATGAATACATTTTATTTGAATAGTTGTGGTATTTTTAGAGCTATCTTTTAAAAACAAATATAGTAAATACAATAAAGTATATTTTTAAGAGGGCTTCTTAAAAAAGAAATCCCCAAGTCCATAGCTAGACAGGGCAAAAATTGTGAAAGTGGTCCACAAATGACTGATGTTTGGAAAACATCGTCAGAGGCAGAAAATCCAAACTCCTTAGCCCATCATTAACAATACTTCACATTTTGGTTCCTCCAAAACAGCAAATAGTCACCTTAAGGTCTGTCCATTCTCCCTCCACACACGCTTTTCAACCAGAGACTTTCTCTCACTCTTAGTCACATCAAACACTCAGCAGTTTGTTCAGCACACTAAGTCCTCTCATATTTGTGCTCTTCCTCCACCCACCCACCCCTGCCAACATATTGTTCCTTGTTTCTATTCTAGATCGTATTTTTCTACCTGATAAACTTCTATATATCCTTCAAAACCCAATTTACATGTGCCAAACTTTGATAACCCTTCTCTAAGTCCCTAAGGTGGAATTCACCAGGCCTCTGAGCTGCTACACTCTGCTGATAACATTCAACACTTGATGTTCTGGCTGTTGGAGTAGGTGTTTCCTTCAATCCGCAGCACTAAGGAACCCCACAGGGCTGTGCCCAAGTCTCTGTTTCCATTGGCCAGCGGCGGGCATGGTGCACAGAAAAGGGCTCAAACATTTTCTGAACAAATGAGGAAATGAATAGCTGAGTGAATCAAGGCAGATTCAAGGGTGTCTACAGGACAGGGAGGTCTCACATACAACGCATCTGACAAAAGGAATTAATCACAGCACACCACCCTCCCTGCTAAGTGGGTCTGAGAAAGTTGTTCTGACAGTGTTTCTCAAGCTACTTAACCACAACTATCTTTTCTTCTTTAAATTACTCTGAAACATTCACCTTTAGCAAATGGTGACACAGCTGCACAGATGCCTTCACGTAACACTCACAAGACTTATAACGGTGTGCTCTCTGCCTCTCCTCCCCACCAGATTCTCAGTTTCACCAGAGCAGAGACTAAGGCTATTTTGTTCATTGCAGTACCACCTGCTAGCACAGGGCCTAGCTTATAGTAAGTGCTTGTTATTTCCTGAATAAATGGGATCTGAATACATATTCCATGAATTTATTTGGCCACCAGACTATCTCGATTTTTCCTTGCAGAAAGAGACTGGGCAAGGTGAGGTGGAAACCTTCCAAAGGAGGCCCCTTCAAAGCAAGTCCTTTCTTTAAAAAGTATTTGCCCTGCATTTACTCTGCCCTGCTGTGGTACCAGTTGCCAGCCTGGAGTACTTTCCTTCATTCCCTGAATTCCCACTGTCCTCCCACTACAAATCAATCTAATTCTGTGTTACTGGCCGGCATTTTGCTTTCAAGTGGCAGTGATCAAAAGTGGAATCTTCTCGTTTCAGATAGAGGGTTTAGCAGAGTGGCTGGCACACGGCGAGGCCTCAAAAGTGCTATTATCATTTACAATAATTTATCATGATGTTTACACTCCTAATGATAATAAATGCTATGGGCAAAAAACTTGGTTCTCTTTTTCTGGTTCCTTTTATCATTTTATGTCCAGTCCTGAATCCATTCGACTGTTTATTAGGATTCACACTAAACCATACCTGTCAGTGATAGCTGCCCTAAGAAGCTTTTTTGCATGTTTCTCAGCATTTAATCATTTTAGGACGTTTGCTACAGAGATTCTCTAATCCCTTCCTCTTTTTGTTTACTCATGCATGTACCTTTTATCTGGTCATTTTTTTTAACCTCATTGGATCCCAGTGTTCACAGTCCTTCATTAATTCATTCAACAAATATTTACTGAGCACGTACTCTATGTCCAGGTACTCTTCTCGGTTCTGAGTGCACAGTGTTGAACAAGACAAAACACCTTTTACCCTCTGAAAAAGTTAACTGTAGGGA
>NW_012101920.1:2238429-2245463 GCF_000951045.1 Mandrillus leucophaeus
ACTTTTCTTGCTTTCTGGTTGTGACTTTGTGGAAGACCAGCTTGGGAAACATAGCCAGACCTCATCTCTTAAAAAAAAAAAAAAAAAAAAAAAAAAAAAAAGATAGGGGGACAATCACGTAGCCTCAACCTCAGTCACAGAGTCAGTGGCTTTTTGGTTTAATTCCTGGTTCTGACCCCCATGGCTATATTCCCCAACCAGATCTGTATTATCTCATGACCCAAACAAGCTTCCCACTGACCTTTGCACGTTTCCAGTCTTACCACTCTTCAGGCTTCCCAGACTTTCTGCCACTGGTGGTTCTGATCTGTGCATCACTCTGGGCAGAGGGAGAGCTTTGGGGGCAAAGCATGCCAGGAAGAATCTGTCCAGGGAAGGGGTGAGTTGAGGGACGGTGTGGACAACAGGTACTCCATGGTCTTTCCCAAACCCGTCTCTTGCCCATGAGTCAAAAATGAAGCTTTGTGTGTCTTGCATTTCAAAGGCATGCTTTAGCCACAGAGAACTTTCTGGTGGTTCCTCCTTGCACTGTGGAAATGTTATTTAGCCCAGCATCTTAAATGAGGTAGGCGGTATGGGAATACTTGTTAAGTGTCTGAGACCATCGGAAGCTGACCACCAAGGCTCTGGGAATTTAACTCCATTGATAGGGATGGTGCAGTGAGCCACGTGAGTACCACCAATGTCCCTCGGTGGCTGAAGGACACCTGCAGCTCCTAAGCAGACAGCAGAATGAGCTCCAAGGAGCCACCCCAGGCCAGCAGCCAGCCTCCAGAGTTGTCTGATTCTTCATGGCCTTTTTCAGACTGGCGAAGGCTGGGCGCCCAGGGCATCATTAGTATCCTTCCATCACTTCCTCATTAGTTCTTAGATAGTGTTTTAATGACAGCTTGAGAGGCTCCGCATCCTGGCCTCCTTCTATTTATGATCCCCACCGTGTTAATGTGCACTTAATGAGAAATTCTTGTCTTGCTTGTAAATCCTGTAGCCGGCATTCAATTTATTGACAGATGTTTGCTTGGATCTCTTTAAAATTACTTCATAAATCTTCCCGGATAAAAGGCCTCAAGTTTGGTTATTAAGACAGGGCCTTGTTGACAGTTTCATATTTAACTGTTTAGAACTCAGCTGTCAGGGCTGTAATGGGGTGTACAGCCAAGGGGCACAGGGCCTGGGTGCTGTTTGCCACCTTTCCTGCACCTATCGGGGCCCTGCCTGGTGGAGTGTGTCTACTGTTTCCTGCAATCCCCTCAGTTAACTTCTGGGTGACCTCGCTGTGCCTTGCACTTCTTCAACTTATTCATTTAGCATATCAGCGTGTCAGCGTGATAAAGTGTTCTGCTGATAGGCGCTAAGGGCTGAGTAAGCCACAGTGCCTCCATCACCGGGGAGAAGTGTTGATGGGAGCCCAACGCTGAGGTCGCCCTTCCCACGACAGCCACCGGGCACCAGCTGGAAACCTGTGTGCTTCACCTCCATCTGTGGGCAGGAAGCAAGTGGATGTCGGGGACAGCGGCAGGGGGCTCTGCTTGGAAGTTTTAAGACCACACTCATCTTTTGTGGCCATGGACTTTTCAATGCCATCCTAAGTCAAGATTTTTTGTTGTTTGTTGTTGTTTTCGTTGTTGCCCATAACATAAAACTCACCTCAAAAAGACTTAAGGAAAGAGATAAAGGAAAAGAAAGAGAGTGAATTGGCTCACGTGATTGAAGTATACAGGGGAAACTGCCTTCAGGCCAGGTGCAAGGGCTAAGGCAATTTTGTTTCACTCTCTTTCTAGGGTCCTCCTTCCTCTGTATTAGCTTCACTCTCAGATCCTGTCCTGGCCCCAGCAGCTCCACAGGGCTTTCGGATTCAGACCCAGGAGTACAGAAGGCCACGTGCTTCTCTTCCAAATGCCCAGGAGGAAAAAGGCTAATTAAGTCTCATTGGTCCCCCCCTAGGTCACATGTACAGGCTGTAGCCAATCACTGTGGTCAGGGGTAGGCTATGTTCTGACTGGCTAGGTCTGAGTCATGATGAGTTCCAATGCAAGCACAGGAAGGAAGGTGAGGCAAGAGGACATTCTCCAGAGGAAAAGTGGGGGCTGTGTTACCTGAGCTAGCCAGCACTCAAACACGTGTTCAGATGTGCTGATCAAGTTCAGAACAACATCCTGCTTTGTCTAATGCTTGCATTTCATTTTGAAAAGTTGTTATACATTGGCAGCCTCTAAGCTGCAGCCGCTAATGCTTGCATTTCATTTTGAAAAGTTGTTATACATTGGCAGCCTCTGAGCTGAACTACTGAGGGTGTGACCTACTCATTTGTAGAGTGCATTCAAAAGATTAAAATTCCAGAATACCCTGGAGAGGCCAGGCCATTGAGAGGTCCTCTAAACCCACCCACAAGCCAGTAACAGTATTAGGATGAAAAAAAAAGAAAAAGAAAAAAAAAAATGCCCTGCTTAATACTATCACAAATCAGCCCATTGCATGTAAGACGATAATGAGCACTTGGGCCAAAAATAGCGTGTTTTTTGCTTACTTGCTGGTGTCCTGTCACATTGCATTGCTTGAACTGTGTCAGATCGCATTGAGTAACTTTGCTTAATCCGGCGCTGACGTGACCTGCTGCTTTGCAACACTTAAGACAAGTGTGTAGGGACTTTTCTCCTCAATCCATTTTGTGTGTGAGTGAGTGCTGTTTACCAGATGAGGCATATGTAAATACTATTCGAATTGAAAACACATCGACATTTAAGCTAGAATGTATTAAGGGGCCTATGGGAGGGAAGGCACAAGAAACATTTACTCACAGACCCTGGCAGCCTTCTACAGGAGACTCACTCCTTTGCCCCAGAAAATGCCACGCTTACTAAATTCTGATATTCAGTTTCCTATGTGGAAACTACTAAAAAGTTTAGGGCACACTATGGCTGACAGCCAGAAAGTAAACTTGGCCATGATTTTCTGTTAGGCCAACTCCCCATGCCCCCGAGAAACACATTCTTCACAAAAAATAATTGTAATAATCTTGATTTAGAGTTGCCTTGTAATGTAACTGCCCAATGGGTTCTCCTTGCCCACTGCCTAGACACAGTCGATTTGTCAAGACAGGAGAGTTGCAATAGAGAAATAGTTTTATTCACGCAGAGCTGGCTGTATGGGAGGCCGGAGTTTTATTGTTATTCAAACCAGTCTTCCTGAAAACTCAGGGACTGGAGTTTTTAAGGATAATTTGGTGGGTAGGAGGTTGAAAAATGGGGAGTGCCGATTGGTAAGTTTGGAAATGAAATCGTATGGAGTTGAAACTGTACTCTTGCACTAAGTCAGTTTCTGGGTGGAGGCCACAAGACCAGAAGAGCCAGTTTATCCATCTGGGTGGTGCCAGCTGATCCATTGAGTGCAGGGTCTGCATAATACCTCAAGCATGGATCTTAGGTTTTACAATAGTGATGTTACCCTGAGGAGCAAATTGGGAAGTTTAGAATCTTGCAGCCTCCAGCTGCATGACTCCTAAACCATAATTTCTAACCTTGTGGCTGATTTGTTAGTCCTGCAAAGGCAGTCTTGTCCCCAGGCAGGAAGGGGATTTGTTTTGGGAAAGGGCTGTTACCGTCTTTATTTCAATGGTAAGCTATAAACTAAGTTCCTCCCAAAGTTGGTTCGGCCTATGCCCGGGAATGAAAACAACAGCTTGGAGATGACAAGCAAGATGGAGTCAGTTCGGTCAGATCTCTTTCACTGTAATAATTTTCTCAGTTATAATTTTTGCAAGGAGGGTTTCGGTAATGATAACAGCAGGCACTTGTACAATGTTTGCTATCTGCCAGTTACAGTTTAATCACTGCATATGTTTTAACTCCATCAATCCCTACAACAGCCCTATGTTATTAGGTATTATTATTATTCCACTGAGAAAACTGGGGCACAGAGATGGTAAATACCTTGCCTAACAACCCATAATATTCATGGAGTTGAGATTTGAACCCACACAGTCTGACTCCGGAGCTGTGCTCCGAATACTATACTGTGTTTCTTATACTATGAAGTTTTATGGATAAACACACTGACTCAAGATTCATGCCACTAAATGGTATTACATGTATTAAAATGTATGAAAGAAGAATTAAATATATATATAACAATATATAAAATACAATACAGATATATATGTAGCCTAAGTATTTTTAAAAACTTTCTCTTCAACGAATTGAGTCCAGATATAATAGTTCACACCAAAAATAATGTTTATTAAAAGAAGATGAGAGAGGAAACAATGGCAAAATTAAATTTTGTTAAAACAATAAAATGAAGCAGGGAGAAATGTAATTTCACAAGAATGTATTCAACTAAAATTGGAGCGAAAATTTGGGCCTGAGGATCCTGAAAGATACAGCACAAGAAAAACAGGTGAAGAGTTACAATGTTGGCCTCATCCCAAGATTCAAAGTCCACGCCTGTCTCTCAAGACAAGTCCAAGAGAAATTTCTCCCATGGTTCCTCTGATCAGGACATGGTGGGTGGTGAGAAACATCACTTTCTTTTAAAGAAAGAGAGTTGGAGGAGGACCAGGGCCCGATAGAAATCCCATATATTGGTGTCAGAATGGCAGACCCACTCTCTTTTCCTGCACGAGATAATGGGGCCTCTGTTTTTCTTTCCTTATCTGTACAAATGTGCTGTCTTCATTTGTGTTCCCCAAGAACGACACCTCATATCAAGAATTTTGAGTACACGTTCTTTCTTTGGTTGTTGATCCTGGGAAACCCTAATAGCAGAGTGGGGCTATAAGACAGGAAGGGAAGGATCTTAATGAAGGGTGAGTTATCCAGCCTGACAGCCCAGTGGGCAGCAGGAGCTTCCTTGTGCTGGAGAATTCTAGAAAAGAGTGTAGAACACACACCTCAGAGTTATTCCAATGAGGGCTAAGGATGCTGGGATAGTTTTTCACCAAATCTTCATCTGTCATTGCTTGGAAGCTTCTAGGGGCATTATTCTCCAGCATTTCCAGCTTGCCCTGTGTGGGAACAGCCAGACAATTGCCCTCAACCAGAGAAGCACAGGTAATCCCAGAAGAATGCTTGGGAGGGAGAGGCACATGCCTAGGAAATATGCACAAGGCCCAGACAAAGTCTAGCATGGATAATTGTGGCCCTTGCCTCCTAGCACAGTTGTAATGATTGAATGAGGTAATAAACAGAAAGCACTTGAACTGCTGTCTAATTTGAGAAAAAACTTAAAAGTTGGGGAAAAGCATGTTGGCTCACAATACTAAAACGTCTAGGAGAAAACCTTGAAGCTTCAGGAAAGGGTGGATCCAGGCACTCAAATATATTGGGCTAGGCAAGAGCATGGTGGGAGGGAGAATAGCCTGTGCTGAGGGGTGCAGGGCTTGTGGAACACAGATAAATTTTAGAGTTTGATTTAGTAAGGACCATGTCATCTTCGTGGTACATTTCATATCTAGTATATTTAGCAGATTCATTGTTAGATACTCAAAGTGAACTCAAATCATCAGCGAATGCAGTTGTGGCGCAGGGGGTGGATGAGTCAACACAATTTGGCATCGTGTAGCTAAAACCACCAGCGGTGTGATGGACGGTTTCATTTCTCCATGGACGGTTTTGGCATTGTGTAGACAGAGCCTAAATTGGTGCCCGCACCTCACACTAATCATGCCCAGAGAGAGATAACATGGAGCTATTGAGATCCCCAAGCAGCACTTTGGCACACACACTATCTAACGATATCAAGAGATGAAGGAGGCCTTCGAAATGAGCTTTTGCGAGTGAGTAATGACCTTCAGGATGTGGCTCAGGATTGTCTTTTGAAACTGGTATATCTTGATGGATGATTGAAAAGCTGCTGTCTTTGGTATAGTTTTCGCGGTTTTATATTTGGGGATGTGTAATAAATAAATGTGTAATTGCCCTCAACATGATGCAAGACCAGGAGGTGAGGATGAGACAGAAAAGTCCTATAACAGCATAAAATTTTATTAGGCTCCCCATTGGTAGGCAAGTCAGTGTTGTGTGAACAAAGAATAGTCTGTCTTAAGTTGACCAAGATAGAAACCAATACAATGAGGAACAAATTCCACCAGTTGATTTGCAGGGAGGTAGAGGAGCGGGGCGGGCAGGGGGCGTGAATGATAGGTGCTCTGATTTTAAGATCTTTATGAAAGTAGTTTCAGTACCCATATTAATAACTGCAACAACCACCTGAATTATTGACCTTATAATTCTGAAGATTAACCAGTTAGTATTTATAAAGCATTTGAGGTTATTTTTTCAATTGGTGGGAATAGCTACATTTCAGTGGCCTGTAATTCCTCTTAATTCATTGTTGTCTTTTCTTCTTCCATTTTGATGCTCAGGTTGATTTTGTGCCCAATGTATTAATTACATGCTTTTCGTTTTTTATTCTTTGTGATCTCAGCTCAGCTTATTACATATTTTTTGTTTTGTTTTCTCATGTGATTCTCTTTATTGGCTTTATACGTGGATGAATCTATCTGTCTCTTCTAAATTAATTTTGATCTCTTTTAGTGACAATTGATGGGTGACAACCTTAGGTATTATACATGGTGTCTGGAAACTGGGCTCAGTTTTCTTTTCATCCCACTTTTTTGGGGGGTAGGTCAAAGAATGTCTTTAATATCTCTGTATAAACTCCATTTTGAAGATTTGTATGTTAACAGTTTTGTGTTATCATCTACAAAGAAGGCATAGACACAAAAGTTTTCTTGTAGTCCTACCTTCCTCAATCCAGTCTAGAAACTTAAATGTTCGCAAAGGTTTAATAATATTGTTTAATGAATAGTAATTCAATATTTTTCAAAGCTTTAATAATGTCATTTCATAATATCATTAGAGATTTTTGATTGTTGGTTGCCATCTCCCTATGGTATCAACGTGATTTGTGTGAGACTAAGATTTCTTTTTTTTTGTTTTACACCAATATTCAGTTCCATCACATCTATGCATAAGACATGCACAAAATAAATGGTGGGTCTATGTCTTTTTGTTTGTTTTTTTGTTTTTTTTTTT
>NW_012101920.1:2248848-2251885 GCF_000951045.1 Mandrillus leucophaeus
TGTCTGTATTTACACAAATCTACAAATTCCTCAACCAAAACTCTTTGGTTTTGGTTGTGTTTTGAAGTTCAGAGTTTTCCAGATCTTAGAAAGAGAATATGGTACATATACCATGTAGCAGATAATACCTTCAGGAAGGAAGGTGAGGAATAGCATCTTGTATGTAAAAATATAAATATTTCTGCAATGAAACATTAGGATTACTAAATGAAATTTTTTTAAGCTTTAAAAAGTTCAATAGATTTTTCTGCTAAATGAATTACAAAAAATAAGTTTAAAAAACCTTTTGGTATTCAGAGCTTTTAGGATTTTTTGAATCAAAGATAGGGGATTGTGGACCAGGGTAAATGTTACTGTCACCTCACGGCCTTTCTAATAACGACAGCCTTCAAGTTATTTTTACATTTTATATTGATCATAATTGATACATATGAATATCATTGGTGATAATTCTTTAGCATGACGTGAGATGAAGCACAATATATATCAAGATGCATACAAAATATGTGTGAATGAATATATTTCATTATAATTAATGCTTTCATAAAATACTAAGCAAAATAAGAGGATTGGAACTAAATACAAAGATTCTCTTCTGTTTAGAACTGAACTCGAGGGCAAGGTTGCTGTAAAATGGGAAGCATCATCTGGTCCAAGGTTGACAAACTCTGATTTCTGCTAGAGCCATGCAGGTACCGTGCACTAAAATCCTAAGATATACATTTTTCACATTACAACATCCCTGAAGTTAGAACGCATCCTCCATTCTTCACTGTACAATAGTTTGATTGGCAACATTTTTTTTTTCACTTTCTTGACAGTGAAAGTAAAAAAGCATTGAGCAGCTTAGATCCAATCCACTGCAGTCTCAGAGGTGAGCCAGGGAACCCAGGTGACTTAGGAGCTTACACCATTTCTACACAGGGCTCACTGGAGCTAACCCAAATTCTGCCCCTGACCCTGACCCTAACTTTAACCCTGACCCTCACCCTAATCTTGACCCTAACCCTGACGTTTATCCTGACCCTGAGCTTGACCCTTATTCTAATCCTGACCCTCATCCTGACCCTGATTCTAGCTGAATGGCTGTTGCTCTACCGGCTGTTGCCACACAGAAACACAGACCAGGGGTGGCCAGTCAGATCTTTTGAGAGAAGCTAGAAATTCAGCCGTGCAGTCTCACAATATTTAACTGTTGCCAATTAAACTGTCATTTATTAACCCTATGTAGGCCAAACAAGACAGGTAGTTATCCAGATTGGATCTGGCCCTCCAACACCTAGAAAGATTAATGAGTTGATTGACCAACATCACTCTGCTGAAATATGACATTATGTCTGACACCTCTGGTTTTATTTTTTGTCTGATTGGAAAGACAGGTGAAACGATTTAAAAAGCATAAGCCCAGAACCTCAGGGAACTCACAGCAGAGAGGGAGAGATATTCAAGTAAACATTATTACATTTATAACATGGTGTGATGCTTCCAGGGGCTCTGAGGACCCCGAGAAGAACTGCCTACCCCAGTCCTGGGCAGGCAGGAAACGATGCTCAGAGAAAGTGTTCCAAAGCTGACAGAGGAGTGAGTAGAGGGTGATGTGGGAGAGAGGTTGATAGGGATATTCCAGGGAAAGGGAGTAGCATGTGCCCAGGACCAGAATCCATCATGCCTCAGAATGCCTTTTCAAAAATGCAATCACCCATAACACAAATCAGGACATCCTATGCAGCCTTATGGAACCAAAATCAGCTGACCTATTAGGAAGTTGATAAGAAAGAAAAGAATATCTGCTGTGACCATAGCCCCTGGCACATCCTATGCATCGAGGCAAGCATAAATGTCCTCAGTCTGGGATTTTATGAGCCCTTGACACATCCTATAGCTCTGCAGCGAGGCAAGCATAAATGTCCCCAGTCTGGGATTCTATCAGAGCTCAAAGAGCAGGACTGTTCCTGCAGTCTGGCCAAAGCAGGCAGTGGCCTAGACAGTGCTAGGCAAGAGGTCCTTGTCACCAGGTGTGTCTTCAAAATTTGCATGGGCCACCCTGTCCCTCTCCTGCTTGGTCACGGCTGTAGATGACCACATCAACTTGTATATTGGGCTGTTATGGTTCTTGGGCTGCAAGCAATATCAACTGACTTGGTAACTTAAACAAAAAGGAAATTCCTTGGTGGGTTACCAGTAACTCACAGAATGAATGTGAAAGGTGGAGGACTAATTCTAGAAATGGGTCAATGCCAGAACCGAATCTGAGTCTAGAAAGTAGAAACTGCAGACCAGTCTGTTGAGGTCCCATCCCTGGACTAAATGAATTGTTTCCATGGTGGTAGCAGAGTTTTAAGAGCAAAAGCCTGTTAGTCCTTGTGAGCTAGTCTCAGAACTGTACTATGCTTACTTCTATTACCTTCCGCTGGACAAAGTAAGTCAAAAGGCCAGCCCAACTTAAGCAATGGAAAAATAAATGCTATCTTTTAATGGATGGAGCTTCGCAGTCACATGGCAAAATGTATGTATACAAACAAGGCCAGTTTACCAATGATCAGTCATACTAGTTAGGGGACTAGAACAGTGGACTTGAAAAAGAGCTTCATCAAGCTATATCTAATGGGGAGAAAGTAGCAACTCCCCGAAAACTTTAGTTTTGTTAGGAAAGGGAAATCTAAGTGACCAAAAAAAATTTTTTAAGAAATAAATGCTTTTTAATATTGCTCCTATGTATGATTCAGTAGAAATAAATGTCTTTTCCCATGAACAAAATTTGTTTCAGCAGTAACATAAAAGTAACAAATAATAAAATTAGGTCTCCCAGCTTCTCTTCAACTTCCTGGCATAGCAGGAACTGCGACCTTCCATGCACAACCACTGCTGGTGCCCTCTCTTGCCCAGTCGAAGGATCCAAACAGTGTGGCCCAGAGATTTTTGATTCAAAAACCAGTTGCTGGCCGGGCGCGGTGGCTCAAGCCTGTAATCCCAGCACTTTGGGAGGCCGAGACGGATGGATCACTAGGTCAGGAGATCAAGACCATCCTGGCTAAGC
>NW_012101920.1:2252025-2257723 GCF_000951045.1 Mandrillus leucophaeus
CCATCTCTGCTCACTGCAACCTCCACCTCCTGGGTTCCAGTGATATTCCTGCCTCAGCCTCCTGAGTAGTTGGGATTACAGGCACGCACCACCACGCCCAGCTAATTTTTGTATTTTTAGTAGAAACAGGGTTTCACCATGTTGGTCAGGCTGGTCTCAAATTCCTGACCTTGTGATCTGCCCGCCTCGGCCTCCTAAAGTGCTGGGATTACAGGCATGAGCCACTGTGCCCGGCCGGTGGGTCTATGTCTTATAACAAGATTTTTATTGTTGTTACACAGCTTAAAATAGAGGCATTTGTACAAACCTGATAAATACAAATGTGTAGCTTGGAAAGTCCCTAAATTCCTGCAGCCAATGTTTTCTATATCATACCATTTAGTGTTTAATTACCTACCAACTTCAATTGATCCCATGAATGTTATTTCTCTTTGGGGATTTGATCTCAAATGTACTGAACAGTGGTTCTCAATTGGGGCAGCTTCATTTCTCAGGGCACGTTCTGTATTGTTTGGGACACTTTTTATTGAAACAACTGGGGTGGGGAAGCTGTTAGCATCTAGCGGGTAGAGGCGAGAGTTGCTGCTAAGCTTCCCACAGTGCACAGGACACCGCCCACTGCACAGAGTGATCCAGCTTCCAACCCCAATAGTGCTGAGGATGAGAAATCCTGCATAGGAAGGATTTCACTGGTTCCTAATTTCTTGTTTTGGATAGAGTACAGGCCTGACACCCTGTAGATGCTCATATTCAATTTGAGAATATGGCTGAGTTTGCCTGTTAAATCAGGACCCCAAGTGAATCTAAGTGCAGTGGTTTTGATTGAAAGAAAAAAAAAAGTTTTGCATTCAGTGTGTATGAATCATGGGGTGGGGGTTGATACAAAAGAGAAAAAAAATAAAGATAAAGAAAATGAAGCCATCTCCCAATCTTTGCTGAGATTGCCATCAACATAAAGGCAGGTTATTAATCTTCAGGGGACAATCTTTGGATGGAGGGAATCCCTTGGGGGATATTGGAAATTTTATTGCTTTTCATTGGACTTAGTGTAAAACGGGGGTAATTTAGGCTTAACAAACAAAGCTCGGGTTGACTCACTTTTTTTCTGAGGCTCCAGAAAGAAAATAGAATTCTCACAGAGCAGGAATCAACCTTTTCCTCCGTAAATCACAGGAGGAGGTGAGAATTTGGCTAATATCCAGAGCACTGCAAAGAAATAAACAATGCAAAGCAATCTGTGACTTATTTGATAACCAGTTTCTCCATAGATACATATTTCTCTGTTTTGATCTTATACATTTTTCCCCCAAGCTAAAAGTTTTTCTGTCTCTCTTCCAGTCTATCTGTTAGGCGAGGCCTTGGGAGCAGGATCCTGACAATGTACTGGTCAGCTCTTTTAGGGTTTTTTTTCTTTTTTTTTTTTTGAAGTTGATTTCCTGTTCTGGTGAGCCATACATCACTGACATCCCAGTCTGTGCTGCTTGTCTGTGACAGAATGACAGGTGTCATTTATCACTGGGGCTTGCGGAAGCTGTGGGAAGAGGGATTGAAATTTTTTTTTTTCTGGAAGGCCTCAGTGTCTGCCAGATCATTAAAAAGGGGGCTTTCCAAAGAAAGCTGTGTGTAATGTGATTGCACTTACTGTCAACGATAGGCTAAAAGAAAGAGAGAACATCAAAAGGGAGCAAGAGAAAGAGGGGGAGGAAAGAGAGGAGGAGTTTCTGCCAGGGGCATTTAAAGTTCTTGAGCTGCCAATGCAAGGATCTGCTTTAGTTCAGTTCTAGTGTGTGCATGCTAAATAAGTCCTTTAGAGATTTCCGCTCAGCTCATGGTGCCAATGAGGAGACCGTAACAGGAAACCCCTTTAATAGCACTTCTTCTCATCACATATTATGTAGGGCACGGAGACAGGCTTGGTACTGTACAGGGCATGACTTGCAGTCCAATCACTGAAGAGCTGAGGCAGGAAAACCTATTTGAACAAAAGCAGAGGGTCCCAATAAATCACGAGGCAAAACTGAGACCTGCTGGCAGGCTGCTTCTCCAAAGAGACATTTACAGCATCCTGTTTGCATAAGCACACTCGGAAAATGCCCAGGAATATCTCCTTACAGCTTCTCTCCTCTTGGCATGAAGTCCGCCACCAAATGGATCTCCAGGGATCAGGGAATAGAGGCTGCTTATCATTTCATTGCAAAGGGGAAGTGTGCCTTTTTCTGCTCCCTGTGCCATTAAAGTAAGAAGAAGAAGTTAACACTTTCATAGTTCTGTCTATGTGCCGGACACTGCAGTAGATGTTTTACTTATAGACCTCACTGTAATCTTCATAGAAATCCTGTGAGATCGGTATTTCTATTTGGGGGATGGTATCTTTGAAGCACAGAGAGGTTAAGTAACTTATCCAAGGTTGCACACTTCTTGGCAAAGCTGGGACTCAAATCTGGATAGTTGGGGTCTGGAGTCTATGCTTTTAGCCTCTTATTGGGAGGGTGAATGATGAACATAGTGAGGAGGCCAGATGATGTTGATAACCTCCAGATTGCAAATCTAACCATGCTGACTTAGGATATTAATAATTAATGATGATCCAAACCTGGGGTGGGCAAACTACAACCAGTGAGTCAAATCCCACCCGTAACCTGTTCTTATACAGCCAGCAAACTAGGAAGAATTTTCACATAAATGGTTGAAAAATTTTGTAAAACTCTGTTTTTTCTTTTGTTATATAAGTACCTGCACATATCCTCAATTTTGTCTCTTGTCTTGCAAAGCCTAAAATATTTACTAGCTGGTCCTTCACAGGGAGTGTTGGTGACTTCTAATCTAAGGTAAAATCAGCTATAGCAAAAAATAAAATAAAATAAAAATTTAAAAAAGAAAAAAAATGAAAGAAGGAAAGAAAGAAAAAGAAAAAGGAAGGAAAAAGGAAGGAAGGAGGGGAGGAAGGGAGGGAGGGAGGGAGGAAAAAAAGAGAAGGAGAGAAGAAAGGAAGGAGAAGATTTTAAAAAGAGAAGAAAAGAAAGGGACTTCACTTAAAAACAAATAAGAAAACTAAGATCCTCACCAGTGACGCTCTGAGGCCAACAGGAACACTGAAATTGGGCTGACTTAGGTGTACTTATGTGGGAAGAACATCCTTTCAAAATAAGTTTTCCTTGACTGCTTTTCCACAAAGCCTGCTGCTCGGAGAGACAAATTAGCTATTAGGTAATCTAGTTAATTGACAAGTGACTTAACTAATTACCCTAACATGCTTATTAAATGTTACCTTTCCCATTCTCAACACATTGTTAGAGCATCAATGTATTTAAGGCCTTATCATATCACACTCTCTTGACAGCACATTCCTGTTAAAACAGAAGGTGCATGGAGTATGTTTTTTCTATCACTATTTTTCTCCCTCTGTGGATAGAGTCATAAGAGATAGAATTGGGAGCTGGGCACATAACAAGCCCATCCCTATTCAGGGACAATGTCCTATTATACTGGTGCCTATTCACTGAGATAGATTAAGAATGGATTAAGTAAAGAAACAGTGCATATTATCAAGCCTCAGCTAATGGGTGTAACAAAAGCTTAGAGAAAACTTAATTTGACTCTGGACTAGTCTTTCATAGCTGGGAGGGCTACTGTCTGTATTTACACAAATCTACAAATTCCTCAACCAAAACTCTTTGGTTTTGGTTGTGTTTTGAAGTTCAGAGTTTTCCAGATCTTAGAAAGAGAATATGGTACATATACCATGTAGCAGATAATACCTTCAGGAAGGAAGGTGAGGAATAGCATCTTGTATGTAAAAATATAAATATTTCTGCAATGAAACATTAGGATTACTAAATGAAATTTTTTTAAGCTTTAAAAAGTTCAATAGATTTTTCTGCTAAATGAATTACAAAAAATAAGTTTAAAAAACCTTTTGGTATTCAGAGCTTTTAGGATTTTTTGAATCAAAGATAGGGGATTGTGGACCAGGGTAAATGTTACTGTCACCTCACGGCCTTTCTAATAACGACAGCCTTCAAGTTATTTTTACATTTTATATTGATCATAATTGATACATATGAATATCATTGGTGATAATTCTTTAGCATGACGTGAGATGAAGCACAATATATATCAAGATGCATACAAAATATGTGTGAATGAATATATTTCATTATAATTAATGCTTTCATAAAATACTAAGCAAAATAAGAGGATTGGAACTAAATACAAAGATTCTCTTCTGTTTAGAACTGAACTCGAGGGCAAGGTTGCTGTAAAATGGGAAGCATCATCTGGTCCAAGGTTGACAAACTCTGATTTCTGCTAGAGCCATGCAGGTACCGTGCACTAAAATCCTAAGATATACATTTTTCACATTACAACATCCCTGAAGTTAGAACGCATCCTCCATTCTTCACTGTACAATAGTTTGATTGGCAACATTTTTTTTTTCACTTTCTTGACAGTGAAAGTAAAAAAGCATTGAGCAGCTTAGATCCAATCCACTGCAGTCTCAGAGGTGAGCCAGGGAACCCAGGTGACTTAGGAGCTTACACCATTTCTACACAGGGCTCACTGGAGCTAACCCAAATTCTGCCCCTGACCCTGACCCTAACTTTAACCCTGACCCTCACCCTAATCTTGACCCTAACCCTGACGTTTATCCTGACCCTGAGCTTGACCCTTATTCTAATCCTGACCCTCATCCTGACCCTGATTCTAGCTGAATGGCTGTTGCTCTACCGGCTGTTGCCACACAGAAACACAGACCAGGGGTGGCCAGTCAGATCTTTTGAGAGAAGCTAGAAATTCAGCCGTGCAGTCTCACAATATTTAACTGTTGCCAATTAAACTGTCATTTATTAACCCTATGTAGGCCAAACAAGACAGGTAGTTATCCAGATTGGATCTGGCCCTCCAACACCTAGAAAGATTAATGAGTTGATTGACCAACATCACTCTGCTGAAATATGACATTATGTCTGACACCTCTGGTTTTATTTTTTGTCTGATTGGAAAGACAGGTGAAACGATTTAAAAAGCATAAGCCCAGAACCTCAGGGAACTCACAGCAGAGAGGGAGAGATATTCAAGTAAACATTATTACATTTATAACATGGTGTGATGCTTCCAGGGGCTCTGAGGACCCCGAGAAGAACTGCCTACCCCAGTCCTGGGCAGGCAGGAAACGATGCTCAGAGAAAGTGTTCCAAAGCTGACAGAGGAGTGAGTAGAGGGTGATGTGGGAGAGAGGTTGATAGGGATATTCCAGGGAAAGGGAGTAGCATGTGCCCAGGACCAGAATCCATCATGCCTCAGAATGCCTTTTCAAAAATGCAATCACCCATAACACAGATCAGGACATCCTATGCAGCCTTATGGAACCAAAATAGGTCAAAATCAGCTGACCTATTAGGAAGTTGATAAGAAAGAAAAGAATATCTGCTGTGACCATAGCCCCTGGCACATCCTATGCATCGAGGCAAGCATAAATGTCCTCAGTCTGGGATTTTATGAGCCCTTGACACATCCTATAGCTCTGCAGCGAGGCAAGCATAAATGTCCCCAGTCTGGGATTCTATCAGAGCTCAAAGAGCAGGACTGTTCCTGCAGTCTGGCCAAAGCAGGCAGTGGCCTAGACAGTGCTAGGCAAGAGGTCCTTGTCACCAGGTGTGTCTTCAAAATTTGCATGGGCCACCCTGTCCCTCTCCTG
>NW_012101920.1:2258963-2265183 GCF_000951045.1 Mandrillus leucophaeus
AAAAAAAAAAAAAAACAGTTGCTGAAATATATGATGAAGTTCATCAATACTTTTCTTTCTGGAATACTCCAGCCCTCATTGACTACTCCTGTCTTTGAAATCTGAATGCCCTGAAATCTAGAGGTAAGTATGAGAGCTGGGCTTGAGTCACACACTTCCTGTATGACTCTGAGTCAGTGAATATCTGTAAAACCTCAATGTTCTCATCTGCAAAGTGATTATAGGAGTGTAGTTCCCTCCAAATTTTGTGAGCAGTGACTGAGACAACCTCTGTGAAGCACACAGCATAGTATCTCATGAATAATATGCAACCAAAAACTATCCTTTGCTTATGCCATCATCATTACCATTATTGACATTCATTTAATTAGTTCTTCTGCCCCACTAGAAATTATTACATCTAAATATTACCTTCTGTATAAAGAATGCCTGTCACCTCGATGTAAGTTGGAAAAAAAATTAGTTAATATGTGTGAGACTTTTGTTTCTTCTAAGACAGGTGTTTGAACACGTATTGATTTTTTTTTTTTTTTTTTTAGTTTTGTCAGGAACTACATAAAGGTTAATCTCTTTTTCTGGCAAATATTTACTGAGTGCTTCCACGAGGACTGCTTGGGGAGCTCACCTGTGATTCTGATCTGGAATTGGACCCTCCCTGTGAAGTATTATTATATCAGTTGGTTTACCAGGCAGGGAACACCTGACCTACCCCACTAGGTAACAGGGGAAGAGTTTAATAAAAAGACAATCAAAAAGTAGGAGTGGTTTTAAAAAACCAAGAAGGGATATTTTAGTGACCTGAGACTGGTGTCAGAAAGGAGGCTTTGGTAGAGGAACATAGGACTCATGGCAACCTGGTCAAAAGGAGCCAGTGGAATATATATTCCCGCCTCTCTTCCTTCCACCTGCCCATCCCCTTTGGACAAACTCCAGGGGTAGCCAGAGGACAGAGGATCTCATTGAGGGGAAATATCAGGGACAGTCTCCCAGGTCACAGGTCTGGGAAGGAGGGTGCAGAATTAATGTTCAGGGTAAGCAGAAGATACCTGGGACAGATCACTGAAGATTGAGGGAAAACTCAATGCACAATATCTTCCCACCTTGGGAAGACCCCACTCTGAAAATGACTTCACTTCTTAGGACATGCGCCCAGGAAAAATTACAAAAGGCTTTAAAACCCCACTTACCGGGGAATTTTGCACATTTCATTTCAGGAGATGGGTTATCTGGTCGATCTAAATGTTGGGATAGACTCTACATTGGCCTCAAAAGACAATTAAGACATGATCCTGTTTTAAGTTAACGAGAAAACATTCCATCACTGGCTGTCTGGGTCACAAACTTGTAGCCTACAAGACAGTACCACCCCTGGATATTTCTCTAATATTTTTTAAAACTTTAATTACTTATTGACTAATTAAATATGAGGAGGTTTTACATATGGCTCTAAATGCCTGTTTCTTTCCAGAAGTTAGAAACCTAACCCCATGAGTCTTATTTTCTCCTGGGAACAAGGGGCTGCAGCTGAGAGTGTGCAAGTTCTTCAGCTTGCCACAGTCCGCACCGTTCTCTATTGTTTCTGATTAGCCAGACCCATGTATCCTTTACCATTTTTATTATTCTTGTACTGTAAATTTCATCATGGTAATTTTTCTTTTTACCCATATCTCTATCAACGATGGGCCAACAAAAGGTAGTTGAAGATGGTCAGTGAATTTTAAGCAAAACTGAAGAAAACATATGTCTCTGTGGAAGAAAATAATCTTCCTACACTTACATACACAAAATGATGGTGTCTGCCTGGAAAGATGACAACTCAGTGGGCCTTCTTTGGTTATCTTATTGGCCTGGGTCACATGGGCACTGGGGTTTGCAGTCACACATTCCAGAAGAAGAGCACTTTTGTATGCACCATCTCATTTAAACCTCATAATAACCTTGTGAAACAAGCAGAGCAAAGCTTATCACCCTTTAACTGAAGAAGAAGCTCAAAGTTCAGTGATTTTCCCAAGGTTACCCAGTCAGCAAATGTCAAGACTAAAACCCAGATCTCATCGTGAAGGGCAAACTCACATGATTCAGAGATGACTGAGGCTTGTGTAGCCCGGAAAGAAAAGAATTGCTCAGGTTTGTCCTACATTTCAGGATGAAAGACCAAATGCAGTGATTTCCATACTGTGCTGAATTAATACTTTTTTTCTTAATTTTTTTTCTGGCCTACTTCATTTCCCCAATAGGTTATATTCTAAAGGTGGCCAAAGATTTTAAGATAACATTTCTGTAGGTAGGAGGAAATAAGAGCTGTTGAAATGACCTGAGTGTCATCTCTACCTCCAGGGACAGATACCATCTTCCGACTTCTATCTGCCTTAGAGAAGTTAAGCAAGAAGGTGCAGAGCTTTATTAAGCAGAAAAACATTAGACCTTTCAGCTGCTTATGCCATCTAATTACCTGTGACTCCTGGCATCACATGCAAGCTTTATTACTGCATGTGTGAAAACTGCAAGGCCTGCTTTCATGTCTGTCCTTTGAAAGTCCTCCCAACATCTACCTCTGCTCAATTTTCAGTACAGCTAGAATCTTACCCTCTATGAGAAAAGAAACTAATTTCTCAATTATGCTTAAAATTTAGTAATTCTAGGAATAATTTTTTTTAGAGCTTAGATCTTTATGGGCATAAAACACTCCGATTGTGTTTAAGGATTCTACCTTTTATCAATGTCTCCAGTGGGTTTGAACAGAATTACTTCCTTTGGCAGTTTTCTGGAACTCTCTATACATTCATTTCACTAATGTTCTGTTGAATAAACCTGTTCTATCCTCCAACATTGAGTTGGGTTTTTTTTTGTTTTGTTTTGTTTTGTTTTTGTTTTAAGAGATAGGATCTTGCTCTCTTGTCCAGACTGGAGTGCAGTGGCATGATCATAGCTCACTGCAGTCTGAAACTCCTGGGCTCAAGCAATCCTCATGCCTTAGCCTTCTGAGTAACTGAGACTACAGATGCACACTACCATGCCACACCCTGAATTGGTAATTTTAAAGAAAGTATTCTCATCATGAAAATGTCTCCTGTGCTATAGGAAGCACTAGATAAATGTTGATTGGTTTATACCAAGTGAAACTAGTGTTATGTATAATAATACATCTCAACATATTTACACTAGTTGATAATGAGACTGATTTACTTCTGCTTTTAGAGAGAGGGAGAGATGAATAGATTGTTCCTTGAGTGCTCTTCATGCATTTATTTATTCAACTCACATATTTTAAATACCTACTTTCTGTTTCCTGGGCATTTGGGGGTCTCAATAAAGAATAGTAAAGTTTCCTGCCCTCAAGAAGCTTATACTCTAAAGGGAAAGAGCGGTGGGCAGTCACAGCCACAAACCAATGAATTCCAGGTAGTGAACTCTGTCACACAGAGAGAAACTGAGAAATTTGAGTGGGGGATTGTGAACTGCTGCTGCCTTGGATGGATTGGTCAAGGAAGATCTCATTTAGGGAGGCAATGTTTGAGCAAGATCTGGACGAAGTGAGGAAGGAAGCTGTGTGGCCATGAAGGGGACAGTGTCCCAGGTGGAAGAAAACAACCAAGACCTGGAAGTCACCATGGGCTTTGGAAACAGTAAGGAGATGCGGATGTCTGGAGCCAAATAAGGAAGGCGAAAGTGGATGAGACCACCAGGGGGCAGATTGTGCAGAGCCTATGGGACTTCATAAGGACTTTGGATTTCACTGGAAGAGTAATGGATGAGGCTAGAAGGTTTGGGGCAGGAGAGAAGCATCATCTGACTTACCTATGAGCAGGTTGACTGTGCACCAGTGGATGGACTGTGGCGGGGGTGAGCTGGTAGCAGGCAGGCAGGACAGGGCTGTGACAGTCGGTGGTGCCTGGGGCTGATAGTGGTGGGCTGATAGTGGTGGAGGTTGTGAGAAATGGTTGGATTGTGGGTTAATTTTTGAAGTTTGAGTCTATCAGTGGGAGAACAAGACACGAAGAAGGACATTGTTAGTGGCATGTCTTTTAAATGAGATGATCTCAGTGTCCCCAGAAAGTGACTCCTGTTTTTACTCTATCAACATCCACTTCCAAGAACCTGACTCATTGCCTATCAGACTGTCGGGCCCTGGAGCCCTCCAGCTGTGATAATGTCCTGGCCTTCAAGGACCATCCCCTCCCCAACCATGGAAAGGACAAGTTATATCCCTCCTTCATCACCACCACCTGTTCCAGGCCACCATGGCTGCACTCCTGGGCTTCCTGTGGTATTTTCTCCCATGGTCTCCCTGGCTGGTCTTTGTGTCACCTGCCCACTGTGCACACAAAAGCCACAGCGATCTTTCTTTAAACCTCAAAACATTCTTTACGTTGACTCTCCCTTTTTTCCTTCATTACATTTATTTTTAAAACAAATTTTATTTCATAACCATACAGGAAAAATTAGCAGAACTAATGATAGATAGAAAGTAAACATGAAAACAAATACGATAGGTACAAAACAAGGTTGTTGAATTCCAGCTCATGTATTGAAAACCCCCTAACCCCAAAAACCATGCTTTGTTATGACCATTATCTCATTTTAATCATAAGTAAACTGAGTCCCAGAGAGATTAATTGATGTGCCAAAGTACATAAAGCAAGCCAGGGAATGTACCACCCTAGTTTCCAGAGTTAAATGCCAGGCTGAGCCTGTATTTTTGTCTTTTCCTCATCCTCTATAGTGGAATCAGCAAAGTACAGCTCATGGGCCAAGTCCAGCCCAACACCTGTTTTTGGAAATAAAGTTTTATTGGCACACAGCCACTCTTATTTGTTGACGTATTGTCTGTGGCAGCTTCTGTACTATAATGGCAGAATTGAGTAGGTGCTACAGAGACTATGTGACCCTCAAAGCCTGAAATATTTATTATCAGGCCCTTTATAGAAAAAAGTTTGCCAACCCATGTTCTAGATAGAAAAAAAAATGAAGTACATCAAAGAGAATAAGTTATAGTTCATGTGACAGACATAACATCTATTCTTCCCATGACTGCAACAAAATGTCAGTTAAAGAGAAATAAATGTTTTTTGAATGAATGGTTTAAAAAACAGGAGTTAAGAAAAGAAAGAAAACACTTAAGTGACCAAAGTCAGTAAGTTTTCTATTGTTCAAAATAGGAATTTGCTCTTATGACTTTATTCTTTCGGTTGATTCTGACAGTAAATTTATTCATTCTTTTTTTATTCATTTGACAAAACTTATTTAATGTCTATACCATACTAAGCCAGTACCTGTAATAGCAACAGCATGTTCCATGCTGAGCAAAGCTGACATTTTTCTTGCCTGAACATTGCTCTCCCTCTGGTGATAGAGACAGTTGTTAGTCAAATAATTATAAAATTTGACTAGTCAGGGAAGTTGGAGGAGGCTTTCCCGAGGACATTGTGTTTGAGGTAGGAGCTGAATGATGAGGAAGTGAAGAGGAGAGGGAAGTCCATCATCCCAGAAGGGAGGGTCCACATATGAAAAGGCCCAGTGGTAGGAGGGCGCATAGTAGGCCCTAGGAAATTCAAAGCAAGATGCCTGGATGTCTGAAGAACAGAATGCAGGATGGGCAGATGGGAGAGAGGAGATTGGGGAGGCAGGTATCCCTGACCATACTGGGCTAAGAATCTCATGTTAAAGAGTTATTCTCCATCCTAAGAAAATGGAAAACATTGAAAGGGCTAAAGGGAGTGGTAGCTTTTTATGGGATGATCTTTCATCTTCCTGGGTTCAGGAGTCCACATCAAATCTCTTATGGCTATGCTGAGTCTAATCCCTGGTCATGCAAAGTACCTCTTCTCTGTGTTCCATAATCATCTCTGTTGTTCAGTTCAGGTATTTACAGTATTGCTGGAGCCAAGTAAAGCATGCACAAGGGCAGTATTAAGACAGATATTTTTAGGGCCGGGGGCAGTGATTCATGCCTGTGATCCCAGCACTTTGGGAGGCTGAGGTGGGCAAATCACTTGAGGCCAGGAGTTTGAGAGCAGCCTGACCAACATGACAAAACCCTGTCTCTGCTAAAAATACAAAAACTAGCTGGGCATGGTGGTGGGCACCTATAATCCCAGCTACTCAGGAGGCTGAGGCACGAGAATCTCTTGAACTCGGGAGGTGAAGGTTGCGGTGAGCTGAGATTGTGCCACTGCACTGCAGCCTGGGTGACAGGGTAAGACTCCGTCTCAAAAAAAAA
>NW_012101920.1:2266163-2269242 GCF_000951045.1 Mandrillus leucophaeus
ACAGAGCCAAAGCATATCACAGAGTTTTAAGTAAATGAGTGATATTATTTGAGTTAAAGTAGAGAAAGATCACACTTTAATAAGCAATTACTATATCTCAGGCACTATATATCCACCTTAGGTCCCTTTCCTTTAATCTTCACCAATGAATGGGTACAATTATTATGACTTCTCAGATTAGTAAACTGAGGCTTAGGGAGGAAAAGTGACTTGTCTGGAGACACATAGTGACTGTATGGCAAATCTGAACCTCAACCCTTGTCATCTGCCTCCAGTTCCTGGCTCGAAATACTCACTAAAGGCTCATTTTTATTGCCATTGTTTATGATGTTTATTTTTGAAACCCTTCCAAGAGTGTTTTGTGGATTGCATTATTCTTTTCTTCTCAATTTTATGAATAAAAGAGACTCTCCTCAAAATCATAACTGAAGGAAAAAAAAATAACAAACTTGTAGTTTCCTCTGAAGAACTTCATGGACACCCAGCTCAGAAGAATCTGGCCTGGCCGGGGATGGGGCAGGGAGGGAAGGACTGGCTGCCGCAATGGTTTGGGTTCGGTTCATCGTTTGTGAGAATTAGGAATGTTCTTTGGATAAAAGATCAAAGACAAGCTTACTCCTTTCTATGCTGAGATGTTGCCCACTTGCTTCCTCTTTTTTATCTTTCCTGGTAACTCGACTTCAGTTTCTCTGATGGTAAAGAGATGAGATCAGTCACTGGGGAATCGGTCGATGGGATCAGGTTTCAGTCATCAAAAAATTACGTCAAGTGCTAAGCATGAGTTACCTTCCATTGCCAGTGTCAGCCCAGGACATGACTGCAGGGCCATCAATCCTGCCTTCCTTGTCCTTGTAGACGTTAAAATATAGGGTACTCTGGGAATTCGTTAGGAGGGGGTGTTGCATGGGAAAGGAGGGGCTATGCTCCAGGAAAAAGCGGGTATAGAGGCAGAGATGTAGCGTTCTAATGCTGTTACCTTGCACATTCTAACTGTTAACTACAGAGACATCTCCTGATAGTTTTCTTTACAAAGCTGGGGAGGGGAGAAAATAAGAAAGTTAATTTCAGAGTTGGAAGTAGATTTAAAATGACCTTCCTCTGTTACAAATATAACACCTGCTTATTTTTAACCAGTTTCTTTCCAGTTCAATAACTTATTGAGTGTTTCCATCATAATAATTGTTTTTTAAAAGTTTACTATTGGAAAATACTGAAAAGAATGTAGGAAAGCAATTTCCTCCAGAGTCCTACTATAAAGAGGAAGATCCATTCTGTTTCCTGTCTATCAGCCTCTCTGCTCCTCTTTTAAACACCAAACCCAATTTTTTTATTGTTTCAAATGATGTGACTATATTGTACCTATGATTTTTGTGATAGGCATCACACCCAGGAGGTGTGGGGGTCCCCACCTCCTGAGCTCCCTGTCCTTGTGTGATTTTATCCTCTTGAGAGTGGATGGACTTATTGACCCTCCTCTAGTAAACAGAATATGGCAAACATGTTGGGATGTCACTTCCAAGATTAGGTTATAAAAAGATGGTGGCTTCCATCTTAAGCGTACGCAAGCTCTCTGTCTCTTGAATCACTCACCCTGGGGGAGAGCCAGTAACTGTGGTGTGAGCTATCCTGTGGTTTGGTGAGATACTGAAGGTGTCACTAGGCAGTCCACAAGTCTGCCAAAAATCACTTGCCAAAAACTACATGAGTTAACTTAGGAGTGGGCTCTTCATTCCCAGGGCCTTGACTGCAACCTGGTGAGAGATTCTAAGTCAGATTCACTGAGCTAAGCCCCTTCTAGTTTCCTAAACCACAGTTTCTTTTTATGTAGAGTTTCTATTTTTTTTTAACTATTATCCTAAAATAGATTGGAATTCGTTTTAGGATTAGGAATCAGCTTGGATGACTGATCAAAGGGTAGGAATATTTGTATTTCTCTGGATTTTTATTAAACAACTTCTCCCCAGTAGGAGAGATTAATCGATATACTACTACCAGAAATGCAGGTCAATGTCTACTTCATCTCACCTTTGCCTTTTATTTTGATTACTGACAATTTGATAGGCAAAATATTTCATAGTTTTACCACTATTAAAAGGAAGAGATCATTTTCCTGGTCACCTTTCCTCCTTAAAAAAAAGGAATATACATAGGGGTTGAAATACTGAGATAAGGAACTAAATATTAACTAGAAGAGGTGCTGTCCAATAGAACTTTCTGTGATAATGGAAACATCCTCTATCTGTGTGTCTACTCTAGTAGCACTAGGCATCTGTGGCTGCTGAGCCCTGTTAGCTAGTGCAACTGAGAAACAAGTTATTTTTAAATTTTATTTTATTTTAAACACCCACATGGAGTTAGTGACTACTATATTGAACTACACTGTTCTGAAGGATTAAATTAAATACTAGCCTTCTATAGAAGAAAGCAGTTGAAGTGAGACACTGAAGTTTTCACCTTCCTAACAATATCCCCTTTTCCCTATGCATTGGCTTTAAATAGGATGCTCCATGCGTCTGACATTTAAATCATAGTAACATTATTTCCATAAGGAACTCCATAAAATAAACATATGTTGTGTACCATAAAAGGATAAGCTTAGAGGTACCTAATATCATTGATGTTTGTTTGGGATGCAAGGATCCTTGATTGATACTTATATGATCACCACTTTCATTTAATCTCTGTTTCTACTTTCCAATATCCCTGACTAGTGGTCTTGCAAACCATTACACTTGTCACAGAGGCTGGTATGAATGAGTGGATGGATAGATGAGTGGATGGAAGGATGGATGGATAGATTGATGGATGGATGGATGGATGAATAGATGGATGGATGAATAGATGGGATGGATGGATGGATGGATGGATGGATGGATGGATGGATGGATGGATGGATGGATGGATAGATGTGGATGGATAAAAGTAATAATAACGGCTAACACTCATAGTGTGCCTATTAAGTGTCAAAGTTTGGACCCAAGGTCTTACCTGCAATATTTCATTCTCATTCAATCTTTGTAATAGCTCAAAGAGGCAAGTGTCAATAATTTTTCCTGTCTGGCAGATGAGGAAACTGAGG
>NW_012101920.1:2272282-2273034 GCF_000951045.1 Mandrillus leucophaeus
AAAAGACATTTCAGCAGTTTACTCTTTCTACATGAACCATGTGGCAAACTACACCTCTGGAAACACTTTTCTTTTACTCACCATAGGCCCATCTTCTTTAAATTTACCTCTTCATCTATTCATTCCCTATTCTTAATCTATTTCTTCATAAGGTGCTAATAGGCCAGGTGAAAATTTCTACTAATATATTAATAAAAGCAGGCCAGCGATAGGCTTTAAGAATAAAGTCATGATAAAGTTAGCAAATATAGAGGGGAAAGAAACAGCAAAATCTTTGGTTTTTTGTTTTGTTTTGTTTTTTCAAGAACATTGCTACTTGGTTCCATTAGACTCCTTTGTAAATGACAGAAAGCAACTCTGGTTATTTTCAGCAAAACAAAAAAGGAGGTAATGGAAGGCTATCTGATGAAGTGGTATTTGACTTGAGAGCTCATTATTGAGGAAAAACCCAGCCAAATGAATGTCTGAGGAACGAGTGCTCTAGGCAGTGAGAAGGCCCTAAGTGTTCTAGGCAGTGCAAAGACCCTGAGGTGAGAGCAAACGTGGTGTGCCACAGGGTTAGAGGAAAGACCCGTGGGTGGGAGGAGGGTGAACATGATGGGGAGCACGCAGACTGATGAGACAGGGCTTTGTAGCTCATGGTAAGGAGTTTCGATTTCATTCTCTGTAATAGGAAGCCTGCTATAAAATACTACCTGAGACTGGGTAATTTATAAAGGAAAGAGGCTTAATTGACTCACAGTTCTGCATGG
>NW_012101920.1:2277629-2279767 GCF_000951045.1 Mandrillus leucophaeus
TTACCTGCAATATTTCATTCTCATTCAATCTTTGTAATAGCTCAAAGAGGCAAGTGTCAATAATTTTTCCTGTCTGGCAGATGAGGAAACTGAGGAAATAACTAGTAAGTTACACAGCCCATGTGTGAACTAGATTTCTCTGCCTTCAAGCCTTTTCCTAATCAATTATCCTACATCATACCATGAAGCTGTAAAATATAGCACCATGCATTATTTACACCTTGTCACATTGTCGTGGTGGCGATTGAAAATTTTCTCCTGCAGGTAGCTACAGATGCTAGGGAGAAAGTGCTCGAAACTGACAGGTACCTCACTTCCCTCTAAAAGTGGCTCTTTCACTTTTTATTGCTGACCAACTTCTAACGTGTCAGTGGTACACTAATGTGGTTAACTGTTTGCCTGGGGCAGAAAACTAAAGCTTCTGGCATGCAATTAAAACCTGTCTTGCCCAATTGGGCAACTAATGAGATCAGCAACAGTGGAGGCTGCCTAGTTAAGGCGTAGTTTGTGTCTCAGATCCATTTCACGGGGCAAGTGAAAGAGTGGCCAAGTGGAGTCGCCTGATGGTGCAATTTGAAATGTAATTAGGTAGTCCTCCCAGCCACCCTTGACTGCCCATTTGGGTCCACACACAGACTCACACACAGCGGTGACTGCAAACCCTCGCACAGCCGCTTAACACTGAGCTCCTTTCTGATGGGCTCACACAACACTCCCATCATTCTGTCTTCTGGCCTGGACACTGGAGTTCATCACAAACTTTCTGGTTTCAGATGGTGGCATATGTTTAGTGGTCCCATTCCCAAATCTGTGAACTCTTTGTTCCTGCAATGACTTACCAGAAACTAATGCAAGTTGAAGATTTGTCTAAAATGGGCTGTAGGGACAACTGGACATCTCCACCCTTCGAGGATATTGCTGGGAGCTTAGAGTCCATGTTAGATTTCCCCATCCTTGGTTTTGTTATTAAAAGGTTTCTCAAGAGGTGTTGGGTTAGTTTCAACATATTCTGTTAATCAAGTTAATTTTGATATACTTTATTCAACAAATGTTCATTGAAAACCAACTGGGTAAGAAAAACTCTAAGTGTGGTGCACACAGCCATTGAATAAGGCAAATTTGGGCTGGGCATGATGGCTTACACCTGTAATCCCAATACCTTGGAAGGCTGAGGCGGGAGGATTACTTGAGGCCAGGAGTTTGAGACCAGCCTGGGTAACATAGTAAGAGCCTGTCTCTACAAAAAACAAAATTAAACATTTGAAAAATTAAAAATTAGGCCAGGAGTGGTGGCTCATGCCTGTAATCCCAGCACTTTGGGAGGCTAAGGTCGGTGGATCACTTGAGACCAGGAGTTCAAGACCAGCCTGACCAACATGGCAAAAGCCCGTCTCTACTAAAAATACAAAAAATAGTAAGGCATGGTGGCATATGCCTGTAGTCTTAGCTACTTGGGAGGCTGAGGTAGGAGGATCACTTGGGCCTGGGAAGTGGAGGTTGCAATGAGCCAAGATCACACCACCGCACTCCAGCCTGGGCAACAAAGTGAGACTCTATCTAAAAAAAATAATAAAATCAAAACAAAAATAAGGCAAACTCTCTGCCTGCAGGCAGCTTACAATCAATGGTGGGAAAAAGACAATAAACAGATACATAAATATGTGAATAGGATGGACTCAGATGCTTCTAAGTATTGTAAAAAAGTAAAACTGATAATGTAACAATGAGTGACTAAGAATAAGGGTGGAAACAACTATGGAGACAGTGCTCAGAGGAAGGTGACATGTAGGCTGTGACCAGAATGCTGATCAGTCTCAGTCAGGAGAAAAATCTGGAGGAAGAGCTTTCCATGCAGAGAAAGCAGCAGGTGCAAAGGTCCTGGGGTGAGAATAAGTTGGGCTTGTTCTTTCTGGAAAAGAAAGATGGTGGCTGGAGCTCAGTGAATCCAGAATGACGTAGGAAGATGAAGGTAGAGGCCAACAGAGGCCAAGTCACGTATGACTATGCTCTCTATGGAGAAGAGCTTTTATTCTATGTCAAGAAGGATATAGTTTACGTTTACTGTAACCAGACACTAAATTGAGCACTTTATATACATTTTCTCTTGTGACCTTCACACCAACTATGTGAGGTGGACA
>NW_012101920.1:2279817-2287329 GCF_000951045.1 Mandrillus leucophaeus
TGATCAGTCTCAGTCAGGAGAAAAATCTGGAGGAAGAGCTTTCCATGCAGAGAAAGCAGCAGGTGCAAAGGTCCTGGGGTGAGAATAAGTTGGGCTTGTTCTTTCTGGAAAAGAAAGATGGTGGCTGGAGCTCAGTGAATCCAGAATGACGTAGGAAGATGAAGGTAGAGGCCAACAGAGGCCAAGTCACGTATGACTATGCTCTCTATGGAGAAGAGCTTTTATTCTATGTCAAGAAGGATATAGTTTACGTTTACTGTAACCAGACACTAAATTGAGCACTTTATATACATTTTCTCTTGTGACCTTCACACCAACTATGTGAGGTGGACATTATTTTCACCATATAGGCGAGAAAACTGTTGCTCAGGCATATTTAGTAACTTGCCTAAAATCACAGGTAGGAAGCGGAGAAGTCAGGCTTCAAACCTATGTTTGTCCGACCCCATCACTCATTCTCACAGTCACCAGGCTGTGCTGGGATCAGACCTTGTGTCAGGGTGGAGAATGGTAGGGAGTAATGTTTTGTTTCTTTGCTTGCTTGGGGGTGTGTGTGTGTGTGTGTGTGTGTGTGTGTTTAATAAGGGACTCTAGGTATGCCTCAAATCATATCATTTGGATGGCAGTTTAATTCATAATGTCTTAAACATTGCAATCTCGAATTGTTCTCCATGGAGGCCATGTGTGTTTGAATGAGAGGTGCAAGTGGTGAAGGTGGCAGAGAGGTGGACTTTGCAGCACCTGCCAATGCACACTCCCACTGGGTAGGGTGTTACGTCCCCCTTAGAGTCTGTGAAGTTAAGACAAATGTGATATTAGCACCAACACTGGAATAAAGAAGACAAAGTTGAACATGTGAATAACTGTCTTTCAAGGTGTTTCCTTATGCCCAGGTGACAAAAAGTCCCTGGTACATTTCTGTCTGTCTTTCTGACAAACTGATTTCCACAATCTGGCAGGGAGTGGCAATAGTCGCCTTGCCAGGCGTGGGCAATCTGATTTGTTGGACTGCAGGGTCTGTCTGGCATCAGTTGGTCACTGTTCTTTTTGGCATCATGGGTGTGTGATTATGTCTAGAAGGCAAGCAAACCTCAGTCCGCGAGAGCAAGTGCACTCTGAATTTGATTTGTTCAGGGTTTGAACAATGGCACTGTTGACATTTTGGACTGGATAATTGTTTGCTGACGGAGGTTGTCCTGTTCATCATTGGATGTGTAGCCCCTACCCCCAGATGCCACTAGCACCTCATCCCAGGCCGTGACAGACAAAAATGTCTCCAGACATTGTTCAATGTCCCCTAGGAGCCAACCTCCCCACCTGCCAAATAAAAACCACTGGCTTATTCATATAGTCCAGTTTATGGGAACAGAATGTGTTCTTGGTTAAACTCCAAAACGGTTAAAATCCACTCAAATATACCAATCCAGAAGCTAGAAATAGCATCTATAGCTGGCTATTCAGACACTTTGCCTTAGAAAACTTATGATGAATATTGGAAAAATTGATTGAATATATATGGATTCCATGACATACTCTGAAAGATGTTTTTGTTTGTCTCCTTGTATTCATTAGGATAATTAAGGCTAGCTGGTGATACAAACAGCTAAATATCTCAGTGGCCCAACACAGTCAACATTCATTTTTCACACATACAAAGTTGATCTCCACATGGTGACTCAGATGCAACCTTCTTTACCAGGGTAGCTTTGCCATCTGAAGCATGTGGCTTCCAAAACCATTGAAGAAGGTGTGAATGAGTTCTGTAACTGATGCCCATCACTTCTGCCCACATCCCATTGGCCAGAAACTGGGAAGAGTGGTCTTCCTGTAGGAAAAGAAAGAAGAAAAAGGATTTGGCAAACAGATAGCATCACTTCTGCTATCATCCTAGATATCAGCTTTTCAGTTTATTGAATAATGTTCAAAATATCTTTGATTTGTAATCTGAATTACAAATAAACAATATTTATGACAGTACAGTCTTCCCTAAACATGCCAAGCATCAGAATTATAGACTCCTCACGTCCTGCCCATCCATTCCAATTTGAGAGGTCAGAATGAGGTTTAGGAATCTGTACTTTTTACTTGCTCCAGGTAAGTGGGATGGATAGGTATTCAGGACTCATTGGTCTCAGATCTAAGTAGTCTTACAGCTTCATTTTTACTGCCCTTCATTAGGTTAAGAAATTGAGAGTTGAGTCTCACACTTCTGGGCTTTATTCAAAACAAAAATTGTATTGTCAGCTGGTTTCGGCTCTTCCTCCAATCTGGTAAACTCTACAAGCCATAATTGTACCAGCTCCTGGCCTCTCAACATCATTGCTCCAGCCGTGTTGAGCTCAAGTCTCCCATGTTTCTTTGACCAATGCTCCACATTACTCAGAAATCTCTTAGGAAATGCAGATCTGTTGGTTTTATTTCTTTGCCCAAAGTCATCAATGATTTCCCATTGTCCTAGGATCAAGTCCAGATGTTTTATTATCTACCTAAAACCCTTCTCTTCCAACTTTCTTTTTTAACTACATCGCCAAGGCTAGCATGGTTCCTGGCATATAGTAAGCCCTTCAAAAAAATCTGTTGCATGAATGAGTTTGTAGAATGCACTGAACTGTGCATATATGTAAATTTAAACTTGTCAAAGGAATTAGATGTCATTCCCCCTCCCCTTTTTAAACAGAATCCAGTTTATATCAGTTCTTCACAGTGTCAAGAACTCAAGTCTTGAGAATAGTGGTCTATTTTTATAGAAATTTGCATATCACTTAATAAATTTTGCAAATGTGCATGCCCAGGTATGTGCCTATATATACATTGCATATTATACTTATGGAAAGGTATTTATACACAGTTCACAGTTATATATCCAATGTATGGTATGTGTACTTATAAATTCATAAGTAAACATATTCAATAAATGTATGTGTGTGTAAGTTTGTATATTTGCATATATATACCCACATTTTTTCGCAGATCCACACAACAACAGAAAACAAAAAAACCATAAAAACACTGTGGAAAAAACAGATGAAAAAACAGACCTGCAGAGGAAAATCAACTCTAGCAGAGTCACACAATTACAGAGCCAGGTTTTGAATGGAGATCTATCCAGCCCCGAAGTCTAGACTTTGTCTTTCGATTACACTGCTTTTCTAGGGCTAGGCCGCTTCTAATTTCGTGTTAACATTTGTACCGTAAACAGAGTCACTGTTCCTCATAAATAAGCAAATGAAATTGACATCTAGGCTAAGAAGCAGTAGACTGCAGCCTGTATCTACTGTAATGCGATTCTGAAAGAGTTTTGTTCATTTCCTCTTAGGATAGATACAGTTTTGTATTTCCTAGCAAGCATATGCCAAAATCTGAGTCTGCTTCCTTAGAAGTTTGGCATCTTTCCTCTCTCCTAAGATGAACCAGGGTTTCTGAACCTTGACGCTTTTGAACCAGATACTTTCCTGCTATGATGGTGGTTGCAGGGGCCGAGGAGTCTGTCCTGGGCCCTGTACACTGTTCAGCAGCATCCCTGGCCTCCAGCCACTGGATGATCGTAGCACCTCTCCCCCCAGGTTGTGACAATCAGAGAATGTCTCCAGACATTGGCAAATGCACCGCCAGTCGTGAATGCTGGAATATGTGGTGTGAAAAAAGATTTCTAATAAAATAATGCTGAGCTTAATGGTACTAAAATAGGAGGCCTTTACATAATGAAAGGGCATTGGTTTGTCTTCCTTAAGGTGAGGGATATTGGATGTTAGGACGTCAGAGTGGTGTTTGGGCCCAGATCTAGCCATTCCCAAGACACGTGTCTCCGGCTCTTCCTTCTCCAGGCTCAAATCCCCACACCTTTCATGGTGCTCCTCTCAAAAGGAAGGAAAGACAATAAAAAATGAAAAGAAAAAAAGTAATTAAAAAAAAAAGAAAACACAAAAAGACATAGTTTCAAAATTACATGTCCTTACAGTCTGTCCAGCTAATAGAATTATGCACCGCAGCTTAAATTTAGACATTGAGTTTCATCTCTTACTTAAATGTATCTGTGTGTTTTAATAGGAACATTCAGCTTTGCTTTTATTAATGCAAAAACATTAAGGCACCAGCCCTCGATCCGAAAGCCTTAAAGGGCTGTTTCCAACAGAACCTGTCATAAAATGTGCTCTCAAGCGTGTCCCCTTTAAGAGACTCCAGAATTAAATGTTCCCGTATGTGAATTTTATTTTGTACAGCACATTTGCTTTATGGCTACAATTAAGTTAGATGTGCCGATAACAATGTCTGTTTTCCATTTTAAATCGCACATTTCAGACAGTGTGCATTGTTTTATTATCTAATCCACATGCTTTTAATTGCAATTATGGTCCCTTATGAGTCCCCTGGGAGGGCATGATTGCAATTAAAAATGTAATTTAAATGTTAATTAATTACATTCATTTTCTAAACTGGGAAAATTTCATTTATTATTTTCATGTGTTGTGCACTTATCCTAAATGCATTACCTTCTAAATGTTTTTTTTCCTAAATTAAGTGTTATGTTTATAAAACAGGGTGTTTAATACCCTTTAAAATTTTTGTGAGGATGTTTGTACAAATTATTACTTTAAATTAATTGATTCTGAGCTATATGCAGGAGCTATATGTTTTATATTTAATAAAAATAATTTTGTTGACTTTTCTGAGGCTGAAACATGGTATCAAAATATATGTTTTTCTCGTTTATTTTCTGGTTGACGTTGATATGGAGAGGAAAGTCTACTTTTTTATGACTATCATTATTATTGTTTTTTCTTAAACAAAGGGAGAAAGGTATTGTTACTACAAATGATACAGATCATTAATATGAAAAGGACTTTCCCCCTAGATGAAAATTGCAACCTAAAGAAGAAATGTATAGTTAGATTAATAAGTCATCCTGCCTTATATGAATAAAGCGGAACAAAAAAAAAAACCACAAAGACATGAAGCCTTAAAAATCATTGTAACTTACTAGGGAAAAAAAAATGATTGCTGTATGCATATCTCAGTTTATCCAGTCAGCCCTGTCATTTTTCTGTCTATTTCACCTTGCCTGGAAGAAGAGGGTCATTTTAGATATGGATTATAAAGCAATGTCTATCTACTTTAAACTCAGAACCGTATCCATTTTGGTTGGTTTTAGTGAATTAAAGTGTAAGTCCCAAGAGGACAAGGGCAGAATTTAAGTGTTTTTCCCAATTCAATTCCAAGTATAAGCTACATGTGATCAATTAATAAAAAGCCTTTTGAGGATTTTCTTTTTTCTGTTTGTTTCCTCTTCAATTGGCCAAATCTTCCTTTAGCTCTTTTATTTTAAAAATGCCTGCTATGTCTGAACTCTGGCTATTGTTTGGGTTTTATTTTTATTTTTTTAGATTTAAAATATTCAAAAGATGTCTTAGGAAAATTCTAGTCAGTTAACAGTTTAAGCTGCTCTGTGGGTAGAGGAGGAAGAAATAAGGGAGAAAAGAAAAAGTTCCCAGACTTACAATGTTCAGCAAATATTTATGGCATCTTCACTCTGGAGTCTAAGCTTGAATTTTTTACAGTCTTAGTAGAGACTGGGTTTCACCATGTTGGTCAGGCTGATCTCAAACTCCTGACCTCAGGTGATCCACCCGCCTTGGCCTCCCGAAGTGCTGGGATTACAGGTGTGAGCCATGGCACCTGGCCCCCTGGGCTTTTTCTTCTTCTTCCTTGGCCCTTGGTGGTTTTGTCTGATGCTCAATGGCCAGAAGGAAACACACCGCAGTGCTCATCTCAACAGCTTTCTTCCAGGAAACACGGCACTGCTTTCAGAGCATGCACACCTTGTTATCTTGTCCCTCCGAGGGAGGTCAGGTCGGTCTTCTCATCCCTCTCCCACAGATAAACAACTGAGGCAGAGGGCGGATTGGGGTAGGGCAGGTAGTGGCTGCTCCAGGCCATGCAGTGAATCAGGAATTAGTGCCAGAATGAGAAGTTCCATCGGCTCTTCCAGAGTCCTTGGATTCAGATTGGTAGTATCCCGACCTGTAGACTTGGTTAGCGTGTCACAAAGACCGACTTCCCCCAACCTTTGTTGCACTCATTCAGCTGAACTTCGCTGGGCACGTGCCAGCTGCCTGTCGAGGTGTGGGGAATCCTTCAGTGAACAGGACAGACCCTTATTCTCATGGAGATCATTTGCTAGCAAAGGAGGCCCATACTAAAAAAGTAAATAAGTAAACAAGGTAATTTCAGATCATTACAAGTGCTGTGAAGAAGATGAGTGTGCACACACACCCCTTTAATCCAGATATTTGACACTCACTAGACAGTTAAATTCTCTCCTTGCTCTTTCATTCACAAGGTGTTTGACAACAGGTGCTGAACCGCTGGAGTTACTGCTCCTTAGTTCTAAGGTCATCTTCAGGCTTTTCCCTCTCAAATGCCTTTTCCACATTTTCCTCCTATTTTCTCTCCCTCTTTCTTTTACCCATTTTCCCCTCCCATCTGTAGCTTCTCCCTAATAAGCCTCAAAGAACACCTCATAGACTGAAATAGTTCTTTCCCCGCATCCTTAAAAGTTGTTGAACACCTGTAGCCAGCAGGTGTCAGAGGGACAGCTGTAGAATCCTTCTGGGAGGAGGTGTCTGCTAGGCTTAGTTCACCTCATTCCCCAGTGCAGGGAGCCAGCGGGCAGGTTTCTTAAAGCGCTCTTAATTGGGGGTTGCTAGGGAGCATTGTTAGAATGAAAAACCAAGGCGACATGACTGAGGACTCCCAATCCGTGCGTCTTTCATACAGCATTGATTACTGAAGTTGGTAACCGGTAATGGTACAAAACTCCCTTAATTATTTCACAGGGCTTAAGTCAAGAGTAACAGGATATTCGTGATTTAATCAACATTGTTATCTCTAAATTATATTTTTATTTAGAAGTTGTCTTTCTTTCTTTCTTTCTTTTTGAGACAAAGTCTCGCTCTGTCACCAGGCTGGAGCACAGTGGTGTGATCTCAGCTCACTGCAACCTCTGCCCTCTGAGTTCAAGCTATTCTCCTACCTCAGCCTCCCGAGTAGCTGGGACTACAGGCATGCGCCACCACGCTCAGCTAATTTTTATATTTTCAGTGGAGACAGGGTTTCACTATGTTGGCCAGGATGGTCTCTATCTCTTGACCTCATGATCCACCCGCTTCAGTCTCCCAAAGTGCTGGGATTACGGACATGAGCCGTCGTGCCCGGCCAGAAGTTGTATTTCTTTATGTATTTTTTTTTTTATTATTGTAGAAATTGTATTGTAGAAATATTTTTGTTATTATCCTTTTTTGTTATTATCATTGTGGAAATGGGAGTCTTAGTTGTCCAGGCTGGCCGTGAACTCCTGGCCTCAAGTGATCCTCCTGCCTCAGCCTCCCAAAGTGCTGAGATTATAGATGTGAGCCACTGCATCCAGCCACTGTATGCATCTTTGTGACCTACCTGCCTTACAAGGGGTAAAAGGACACCTAAACCAGTTCCCAGGAAAAGCTCTGTCCTTACCCA
>NW_012101920.1:2287379-2293300 GCF_000951045.1 Mandrillus leucophaeus
TTGGTTAGCGTGTCACAAAGACCGACTTCCCCCAACCTTTGTTGCACTCATTCAGCTGAACTTCGCTGGGCACGTGCCAGCTGCCTGTCGAGGTGTGGGGAATCCTTCAGTGAACAGGACAGACCCTTATTCTCATGGAGATCATTTGCTAGCAAAGGAGGCCCATACTAAAAAAGTAAATAAGTAAACAAGGTAATTTCAGATCATTACAAGTGCTGTGAAGAAGATGAGTGTGCACACACACCCCTTTAATCCAGATATTTGACACTCACTAGACAGTTAAATTCTCTCCTTGCTCTTTCATTCACAAGGTGTTTGACAACAGGTGCTGAACCGCTGGAGTTACTGCTCCTTAGTTCTAAGGTCATCTTCAGGCTTTTCCCTCTCAAATGCCTTTTCCACATTTTCCTCCTATTTTCTCTCCCTCTTTCTTTTACCCATTTTCCCCTCCCATCTGTAGCTTCTCCCTAATAAGCCTCAAAGAACACCTCATAGACTGAAATAGTTCTTTCCCCGCATCCTTAAAAGTTGTTGAACACCTGTAGCCAGCAGGTGTCAGAGGGACAGCTGTAGAATCCTTCTGGGAGGAGGTGTCTGCTAGGCTTAGTTCACCTCATTCCCCAGTGCAGGGAGCCAGCGGGCAGGTTTCTTAAAGCGCTCTTAATTGGGGGTTGCTAGGGAGCATTGTTAGAATGAAAAACCAAGGCGACATGACTGAGGACTCCCAATCCGTGCGTCTTTCATACAGCATTGATTACTGAAGTTGGTAACCGGTAATGGTACAAAACTCCCTTAATTATTTCACAGGGCTTAAGTCAAGAGTAACAGGATATTCGTGATTTAATCAACATTGTTATCTCTAAATTATATTTTTATTTAGAAGTTGTCTTTCTTTCTTTCTTTCTTTTTGAGACAAAGTCTCGCTCTGTCACCAGGCTGGAGCACAGTGGTGTGATCTCAGCTCACTGCAACCTCTGCCCTCTGAGTTCAAGCTATTCTCCTACCTCAGCCTCCCGAGTAGCTGGGACTACAGGCATGCGCCACCACGCTCAGCTAATTTTTATATTTTCAGTGGAGACAGGGTTTCACTATGTTGGCCAGGATGGTCTCTATCTCTTGACCTCATGATCCACCCGCTTCAGTCTCCCAAAGTGCTGGGATTACGGACATGAGCCGTCGTGCCCGGCCAGAAGTTGTATTTCTTTATGTATTTTTTTTTTTATTATTGTAGAAATTGTATTGTAGAAATATTTTTGTTATTATCCTTTTTTGTTATTATCATTGTGGAAATGGGAGTCTTAGTTGTCCAGGCTGGCCGTGAACTCCTGGCCTCAAGTGATCCTCCTGCCTCAGCCTCCCAAAGTGCTGAGATTATAGATGTGAGCCACTGCATCCAGCCACTGTATGCATCTTTGTGACCTACCTGCCTTACAAGGGGTAAAAGGACACCTAAACCAGTTCCCAGGAAAAGCTCTGTCCTTACCCAGCCTGATTTTAGATTCCAATATAGGTTAAAATTGCCATGGCTCATGTGAAGATGAAGAGTTAGTATAAATTGTTAGTTCAGGATTTAGTCAAGTGCATCTCAAATTTTAATGTGCATATGAATCTACCGGGGATCTCATTAAAATGTAGATTCTGATTCAGCAGATCTGCGCTGAGATTCTACATTTCCAAGGAGCTTTCACTGGTGCACATACGGCTGGTCCTCAAACCACACTTGAAGAAACAAAACTTTAGACTTGCCCTTTAATTCCAGTTCTGTCTTCAGGGCCGCATTAGGTCTTCCATGAACCCTTGGCACCTTTACTTTGGGGGCCGCTCCCATTTAAAAAGATATTAAAAATTATATCCTATGATTACATTAGTATACAGACAAATATATTAATATTCTATATTTAAGCAGTTTCTTCTATCTAAAAGTTCATTATTTTTCTTCTGATTTTAAAATAAATAGAAATCTGGTCATGGACGCCCACATAATGTAGTTCCTAGGTGCTGTCCCTATAGCGCCCAAGGTGGGAGTCAATCCCACCGTTGCCCCTTACTGACTTCATGCTGAAACTCTCAGAGCCTCTATTTCCTCATCTGTAAAATGGGGATCACAGTATCTCTCGCACTGCTTTGGGTCTTTGCACAGTGCCTGGTGCATTATAAGCACTCTGGAAATGTTAGCTTTTGTCTCCAAAAGTGACCTGGCCCCCGTTAACTGTCAGTGTCTCATAACCTATTAAAAGTCAGATCCTATATACGTTACTGCTGTTCTCTTAAATCTGCTTGATATGTCCTACTGGTTGCATGACCTGGATAATTTCCATAAATTAACCTCTTTTACCTTCCATTTCTGCGCGACCCTGCTGTTCCTCTTCTGGAAGGGCCCCATGATCTCTTGGATGCAGCAGACAGCGATGCCACACGAACTCCGGCCATGACACTCGGCACCTCCCGCAAGTGCTCAGACACTCATTTGCAGCTTGCCCTCTAAACTCATCATTTCTATAGAAAGGCAGTACAGCCCCTGATGGATCTGGAATTAACTGTTGATTTTTCTGCCTGTCACTCTAAGAAGAGGCAGGGACCACAGAGCTAATCACATGAGGCATCACCATCACTGTTTTCATGTTCTTTTGTTTATCTTAGCTCCTGACTCCTCCTGACTGTAGTTGCCTCCATCCTAAGACTCTATCCATTGTAAAACATGCTGCAGATTTGGCAAAAGCTTTGTTGGGGAGGAGTGAGTGAGAGGTGGAGAAGGAACCCTAGCACATTGAATGAACACACAAATTGCATCCCAGTTTCATGTAGAAATTAAAATAAGGTGGTTTCAGAGTGAAGGAAATGCAATCACATTTTATTGGGTTTGATAAAATTCCATAGTCTCATTAAGGAAATAGCCATCACTGGGATGTGGGCCTCACTTTATAAGAAGATAGAGTAAAATGAAACTTACTTTTCCTTTGTGGTATTTTTGATACTTCCAAATAGTCATAGCATCCAGTCATAGCATCGCCAAATGATAGATGCAGAATTTGCTATAAATTTGGATTTTGAAGGTATATCCTTTTTAATTTTCTTCTACAGGAATTCCTGTCACATGTACTCTTTGAAGTAATAATGTAAGGTCTTAAGTCTTCATTAGCACTTTGCATTGCAATTCAGAGCATCCACTCATTCGAAACATAAGCTGTACTTTTAGTGTGATTTTTTTTTAAGGGGAAAGGAGTCAAACCCTTGCCAGTTGGTCAAACTGTTTTCTTTTTAGTTTATCTTTGTCACAGTCCAAATCTTTCTCATTGAAAGGGAAACATTTTCTGATCTCCACCTTTATTGATACAAATGTTGATTTTTTTTTTATTATTAAAAGAATATCTCCTTCCTCAAAAGGGATTTCCTTTGAGTGTCTCTTTCTCATTTTCTTCCAAGTAATTCTTCCAAATTGACCCACACCACATCTAGTCTTGGCCTCCACTGCCAACCTCAATTATAAAATGGAAACTAGGTGAACAAATTATCAAACCTTTTATGGGAAATGTGGAAACATTCCACATTTAGAAATTTTAGAAATATTTTAGAAATTTTAGAAATCTAAATAATATTTAGATTTAGATTTAGATTCTAAATATTTAGAAATTTTAGAAATCTAAATAAGCATTTAGAAATATTCACCAAGTTTTACTTCTAGCCATCATGACTTAATTACAGGTGCTGCATCCATAATTTTCACCTTACAGAAAGTACATAAGCAGTTTTGCAGATTTCAGTGCTGGGACGCCAAAGGATCCAGACAAGTCATAGGTGAGACGTCAGGTGAACAAACTACCTGGACAGTTGACAAGGTTTCCGGCTGTCCCAGAAGCTCTGGTGCCACCTGAGTAGGCTTACTGAGTGATAGCCCATAATTGACAGGTATTACCTCTTGACTCCGAACATCTGGTCTCCCATCTACTCCCTCCCTTGGTTCTTCTGTGACCCACCGTCATTGTCCAGGCAGCCTTGCCTGTTGAACATACCACTTTACCAGCACTGCTTCATAAATATCTGCAGAGCCTTTGGCATATCCACACATGTATTTTACAAAATTTAAGTTCAAACTAAAGCGTGCTGGGGGCCAGAGAAGATAAATGCCAGCTTTTTTATCGTCAAGGTAACGATAACAGATTCACTAGAATTTACATAGCACCAAAGTCGATTTACATGCTTATTTACTCTGTTGTTCTCCTTTAAAAAAAATGGAGTTACCCTAGCAACTGTGAGATCACATGATGTTCAAAATAACCGTAATAGAAACACCTTCTGAGAGGAAAATACGCATTTCACCAGATGCATATTATAGGCACATAAACTGTCATTTATAGAATGTCGAACCATTTTGGAAGTGATTGGAGGAGGTTCATGTGGCATTGAGTACTTTCCTCACGAATTACTTCAGTAGCTTCAGAGATTCTATGATAAAAGAAAGAGACTGGGAGAAAGGGAGGGCTTTGGATCTTCTCCTGGGCATGTTGATAGAATTGTACACTGTATCTCGTTAGCACATCAGCAGAAAGAGCACATTACCAAAATCCATCTTTCATTACATTTTTGCATATGGGTAGAATCTATTCCTCTATTCAGACTTTGTTCCAATTCCTAGAATGATGGCATTTTCCCTGGAGGGACGGTTTGCTTTGTCTAAAGCAGAATACTCAAAGGGAACAACCCGAAGTAGAACAACCCGAAGACCAAGAAATGGCTTGGTCACTCAGCCAACTGGGTTTCATTTCAGTTTTACAAATTAATTTGCTGAAGTCCAGGGTAAGATAGAGGTTTATGCAGGGATCACACCAGGGTAGCCGTTCCTGATTTTGGTTCAGTCTTGCATGCTCAGGATAAATAAAGCAACCCTGGAGAACTCTGTAGTTCTAAAATTCATGTAGAAGGGGCCGCAACTGCCAACGTCTTTCTCCTAACAATGCTGAAATATATTTGATTAGGAGCACACTGTTCGGGTGATAGGTACACTAAAAGCCCAGATGTCACCAAAACACAATCTCTGTATGTAAGAAATCTGCACTTGTACCCTTAAATATATATTTTTAAATTTTAAAAATTATAAAATAAAATGAAAAGATCAATTGTTCACACTGAAAAGCAAAAAGGGACAAGGAGCTGCCTTACTGAGTCAGACATGCGGCTTGTGGGAATTGGAGCTTTTATTTTGCAGAATAACATAAATTAGATCCCCACAGTCTCCTATCCAGACCCTCTGATGGTTGCACTTCAGACTTAGCTAAAACCCCAGCCAGCTCCCTTATTTCCTGGTCCCTCCTTTCACTGAGTGTGACCCACCATTTCTCACCTTTATTTTTCACATGTTCCTCCTTTCCCCAGCTCTTCGCTGTCTCAGTGTTTTTCCATTTAAGTTTCTCCTAACTTAACTGTCATCTCCTGGAAGAACGTTCCCTGGCCACCCTAGATAAAGAAGCTCTTCTCTATACCCCTTTTTTTCTTTTCTGTAGCTCCAGTCACTCTCTGAAATGATATTTTTCATGGGTGTATTTGTTCCTTATCTGTTTCCCCAACAAGACAATAGACTCAGCAGGGAACGGACCATGTTGTTCCTTTTTCACGAAGGTACCCCAGCTCCAAGAAAAGCGTCTGGGGTGTAATTGCTGCTGTGTACATATTTACTCCACAAACAACAGACTGGAAGAAAGTCTAAATGGATTCTGTTTCTCACAGATCAAGGGAAACAAATAGAAGTTCAGCATCTCTCTTGAAAACAAATACATGGGACAGAAAAAAGAGGCCTGGAAAGATGAACTGAGCCCACAGACACAGAAGAAAAGCGCCTGACAAATCAGGACCTCTGAGGAGTGAGGAGCAGAGGCCATGGCTTTCATTTAGAAATTAACAGCTGTGGGCTGGGCGTGATGGTTCAC